>NW_020954559.1:37243648-37258146 GCF_900497805.2 Vombatus ursinus
AGATAGATAGATAGATAGATAGATAGATAGATAGATAGATAGATAGATAGATAGATAGATAGATAGATGGAACATTGTTTAATGCTTCTTATAAGTCAGGCTCTATGGTAAGTGATGTATACAAATGTTGTTGTCTAGTCATTTCAGTCATGTCCAACTCTTCATGACCTGACTTGGGGTTTTCTTGGGAAAGATACTGGAGTGGCTTGTCATTTCCTTCTCCAGTTCATTTTACAGATGAGGAAACTGAGGCAAGCAGGATTAAGTGACTTGCCCAGGGTTGCACTGCTAGTAAGTGTCTGAAGCTGGATTTGAACTCACAAAGATGAGTCTTCCTGACTCCAGGCCAGGCACTCTAACCACTTTGCCACTTAGCTGCCTGATGGGTATAAATACAAGGGAAAAATAAAAATATATAAAAAGATAGTTCCCACCCTCATAGAACTTATATTCTAATGGGAGAAAACAACATACATGCAAGATATAAAACAGAGTAGAAAGAAGGTGACCTCATAGAAGGCAAAGTACTACTCATAGTCATCAAACACATTTATTGAGCACCTCTTATGTGCTAGGCTCTGTGCTAAGCCTTGGGAATACAAAGAAAGTCAAAAGATAGTTCCTGCTCTTGAGGAGCTTACAATCTAGTGGGGGCGGGGGGAGAGTAACAAGCATAGAACAGTGTAAATAAGAGATATACAGAATAGATAGAAACAATAAATATATGGAAGGCACCAGTATTAAGGGGGATTGGGAAAGGCTTCTTGTAGAAGAAACTGAGACTTGAAGCATGCCAGGGAAGCCAGAAGGCAGAGATGATAAGACAAGAGATTTCTAGGCATAGGGGACAGTCAGTGAAATTGACTGCTCAGAATCAACATCAGTACTCACTACATCACAAATAGAGGTGGGACGGACTGGGCAGGGTGGGGAAGATGGATACATGGCACTAAGAAGCAACTTTATTTAAAAGCCAAACAGAGGTTTTGATCCTAGAGGCAATAGTAAACCATTGGAGTTGATTTGAATAAAGGGATGACTTGGTGAGATCTAGGATTTAGGAAGATCACTTTGGCAAATGAGGGGAAGAAGGATCACAGAGGGGAGAGACTTGAGGCAGGAAGAACCACTAGCAGGCTAATATAATAGTCTAGGTATGAAGTGATTAAGGTTTGCACCAAGTTTGAAGCAGTGTTAGAGGAGAGAAGGGGGTGTATACAGAAATGTTGTCAAGGTAGAAAATATGTGCAAAGCATTTAGCACAGTACCTGGCACATAGTAGGTGCTATGTAAATTCTAGCTATTTTTGTTATTGTTGGTGGTGGTACTACTATTATAATATAGGGGAGTTAGAGAGAGTGAATAGTTGAGGAATGCACCTAGGTTACATCTGGGTGACTGGGAGGATGGTGCCCCTGACTGTAATAAGGAAGTTAGGAAAAGAGTAGAGCTTGGGAGGAAAGATAATGAATTCTATTTTTCATATGTTGAGCTTAAGACATCTGTGAGACATCCAGTTTGAGATGCCCAATAGGCAGTTGGGGGTGTGAGAATGGAGGTCAGGAGAGAGGTTAAGTCTAGACAAATAAATGTGACAACCATTCGAGTAGAGATGATAGTGGAATCCATGGGAACTGGGGAGACAACCAAAGAGTGAATGGGGGTTTGGGAAGAGGGGACCAAGAAAGGCCTCTTGTTTAAAGTGGTAGAAGGAAGCCAGGGATATTAAGAGGATGAGAGCAAAGATGAGATGTGAATGCAGATTCTCTCTAACTCCAAACCCAACACTCTTTTCCTCCATACTGAGGTACTTTTGAGCTGGTGACAGTTATAGCTTCTAGCAGTCAAGCAGGACAGCACTTCATTGTTTTCTTGCACCAGTTTGGTAGGGGTAGGGGAGAAAAGAAAAAATCCAAAGCCTTTCTGTGATATTTCCCTGTTAATTAAAAAATAAGAGGTCTAGTCCTATTTCTGTTTTGACATCTTTGGTTATTGAAAAGTTATGTCATCTTGTCTCATATCATAATGACTACAGCATTTCCATTGGTATGTGCTCACTCATCTCAGCCTGTGACAACTAGATTAAACTACACATTTCTTAGTGAAAAGACCCTTTTTTGTAATTGTGAATCAACTGGAAATAAAACTTTTCAATTTTATCTCAATTCAATTTTCTCGTTTATTCTCTTTTACGTATAGAATCACAGAATCTGAAATTTGGAAAGGACCTCAGAGTCTAACCTGCTATATATCATATAGTCCCTGTTTCAGTTCAGTGCAGTAATTTTGTGTTATAGACATCTGAGTTTTGTTGTTGTTGTTAGGGTATTTTAGTCATGTAGGACTCTGACCCCAGCCGTATGTTCTATCCTCCATGCCACCCAGTACTGTCCGCTTACTCTGACCATTTATTTGTGAAATGGAGGCTAACTGAAACCCGGGGATGGCTTGTGTGTAGTTCCCTCCATCATCCTAGGCTTCATTCTTGTGTTGTATCTGTTGAGCAGGAGTGAAGAAGTTTTTTCTCCATCAAAGTAGATGAGAGCATCTCTCTTGCCCCTCCTCCCAGGGAAAGAGCCAGGGAAAGGAAAATTTTCTCTCAAGGCTGAGGAGAACTGCGCTCTCACTTTTTCTGTAAAATGGCCAGGGAAGAAATTTTTTTTCTCTCATTGAGCAGGTGAAGAAAAATAGAAGTTGCTACTGGGTTCATGACCGTGCAGAGCAGAGGCAGGAAATGAGAGCCATAGAAAATCTGGTGAAAGAGAACCACAAGAGGGAGAGGTAAATAGGATCTGAGAGGGAGAGTGAAAACTGCATGTATGGAGAAGATAAGAAGGGGGAGCAGGCAATCTTAGGAACTGATTCCCCCCTCCTGAAGTCTTCACACTCAGGACCCATGTGAGACAGTACCCTCCAACTATCGAGAGACACTGTACCCTTGACTGCACCTCCACAGTCTTGAATTTAGAAGACGGCACAAGCTGTCAAAAGTGGAATGATTCCCCAATTGATAAATGGTCAAAGGATATGAACAGGCAGTTCTCAGATGAAGAAATTAAAGCCAGCTATAGTCATATGAAAAGTGTTCTAAATCACTGTTGATTAGAAAAATGCAAATCAAAACAACTCTGAGATACCACATCACACTTATCAGATTGACTAAGATGACGAAACAAGAAAATGATAACTGTTGGAGAAGATGGGGGAAAATTGGAACACTAATGCATTATTGGTGGAGTTGTGAATTGATTCAACCATTCTGGAGAGCAATTTGGAACTATGCCCAAAGGGCTATAAAAATGTGCATACCCTTTGACCCAGCAATAGTGCTTCTAGGGCTATATCTCAAAGAGATCATACAAATGGGAAAAGGACCCACACGTATAAAAATATTTATAGTAGCTCTTTTTGTGGTGGCAAAGAATTGGAAACTGAGAGGATACCCATCAATTGGGGAATGGCTGAACAAGTTGTAGTATATGAATGTAATGGAATACTATCATGCTCTAAGAAATGATGAACAGGCTGACTTCAGAAAAACCTGGAAAGACTTGTATGGTCTGATGCTGAGTGAAGTGAACAGAACAAGAGAACGTTGTACACAGTAACAGCCATGTTGTGCGATGACTAATATTCATAAACTTAACCTTTCCAACAATACAAGGATCTAAGATATCTCCAAAGGCTTCTTGATGGAAAATGCTATCCACATCCAAAGAAAGAACTATGAAGTTTGAATGCAGATCAAAGCATACTATTTGCTTTGGTTTTTCTTCTGTTGAGTTTTGTTTCCTCTTTCTGATGGTTCCTCCTATTGGTTCTAATTCTTACTTATAACATCACTAATGTGAAAATATGTTTAATAAGAATGTATATGTATAACCTATATCAGATTGTGCACCATCTTGGGGAGGGTGGTGGGAGGAAGGGGGAGAAAAACTTTAAACTCAAAAGCATATGGAAGTGATTGTTGATAAATCAAAATAAATTAATTAAATAGAAGAAAAGTAGAATGAAATTGTACTTCTTAAAAATAAATTTATTTATTTATTTGTTTATTTTAGTTTTCAACATTCATTTCCATAAGATTTTGAGTCCCAAGTTTTCTCCCCATCTCTCCCCTTCCCCCACCCCAAGACGGTATGTAATTTGATATAGGCTCAACATATACATTCATATTAAACCTATTTTCACGTTAGTCATATTGTAAACAAGAATTAGAAACAATGGGAGAAGCCAAAAGAAAGAAAAAACAAAAGACAGAGAGAGAAAGAGAAAGAGACAGAGAGAGCAAATAATATGTTTCAATCTGCATTCAGACTCCATAGTTCTTTTTCTGGAGTTGAACAGCATTTTCCATCATGGGGCCTTTATCAGAGAGACTGGCTGTAAAAATTCTTCCCCAGTTTTCTGCTTCTCTCCTGATTTTAGTTGTGTTGGCTTTGTTTTGCAAAACTTTTCAATTTAATGTAATCAAAATTATCCATTTTGCATTTCATATTGTTCTCTGTCTCTTGCTTGGTCATAAATTCTGTTCTCCATAAATTTGACAGGTAAGCTGCTTTTTGCTCTCCCAGTTTGCTTATAATATCAGCCTTTATATCTAAATCACGTACTCATTTTGACTTTATTTTGGCAAATTGTGTAAGAGATTGGTTTATACCTCGTTTCTGCCATACTATTTTTCAGTTTTCCCAGCAGTTTTTGTCAAATAGCGATTTCTTATTCCAGAAGCTGGGGTCTTTGGGTCACTCAAAAAGTAGAATACCATAGTCATGGACTACTGTGTCCTGTGTACCTAACCTGTTCCAATGATTCACCACTCTGTTTCTTAGCCAGTACCAAGTAGTTTTGATGATTGCTGCTTTATAACACGATTTAAGATCTAATATGGTTAGGCCACCTTCCCTTGCATTTCTTTTCGTTCATTCCCTCAATATTCTGAAACTTTTGTTCTTCCAGATGAATTTTGTTATTATTTTTTCTAGCTCTATAAAACAATATTTGGTAGTTTGATTGGCATGGCACTGAATAAGTAAATTAATTTAGGTAGAATTGTCATTTTTATTATATTATTTCAGCTTACACATGAGCAACTGATGTTTTTCCAATTATTTAGATCAGACTTTATTTGTGTGAAAAGTATGTTGTAATTGTGTTCATACAGTTCCTGAGTCTGTTTTGGCAGATAGACTCCCAAATATTTTGTAATGTCTACAGTAACTTTAAATGGAATTTCTCTTTCTATCTCTTGCTGTTGGGCTTTGTTAGTAATATATAGAAATGCCAATGATTTATGTGGGTTTATTTTATATTCTGCAACTTTGCTAAGGTTGTTTATTATTTCAAGTAGTTTTTTACTTGATTTCTAGGATTCTCTAAGCATGTCATCATATCATCTGCAGAGTGATAGTTTTATTTCTTCTTTGCCTATTCTAATTCCTTCAATCTCTTTTCTTTTCTAGTTGCTAAAGCTAATATTTCTAGTACATTATTGAATAACAGCGGTGATAATAGACATCCTTGTTTCACCCCTGATCTTACTGGAAATGCTTCTAGCTTACCCCCATTACATATAATGCTTGCTGATGGGTTTAGATAGACACTACTTTAAGGAAGACTCCATTTATAAATTGTACTTTTTCAAGAATGTGGCAAATACTATTTTTGTTGGTTTACTATTCATTTTTATTCTAGTTAAATGTAGTCATAAATGCTCTTCTTTGTCTGGATATGTTAAAACAGTGCATATGTGAATACTTAGACCTAAGTTTATTCAGTTTTCAAGCTGGGGCAGGCATACACAGATTGGTTATTAAAGGTCTCCAATATCTGAATCCAAATCAACCAAGGTCCAGAATTGATGATACCCTACAGGCTGCATTAACTTAAGTTGTATCTGTTTGTCAGCCTTACTCCAAATTTGACCCATCAAAGGCATATTATTCCATAATCCCCTCACCAGCTGCTAATGCTATCTATCCTCTTTTACGTAATTTCCATCTCCTCTGTATATCTTCTATGTAACTAGTTATTTACATGATGTCTCTCCTATTAAAATGTGAGCTCTTTGAGGGGACTGTTTGTTTTGTTTTTGTTTGCTTCTTAAATTTTATTTCTTTGTTTATCTGTTTATTTGTTTACTTATTTCTTTATTGCTCCCCAGCACTTAGCACCGTACCTGGCATATGGTAATCATTTAAAAAAAGTTTATTCACTGATTAACACAAAAATTATGTGAGAACAAGGAGGCTTTCACAAGAAATATGCCAAGCACTTATGAGAATGTTCTTTTAAAAATAGTCATTTGCTCTTGCCCTCTCACATCAAGTCTCCTGATTTCATAGAGGAGTTCATGAGTTTGTTTCAGACGCTCAGTGGTTTAACTTAAAATAACAATATTTAATTGAAATTTACTTGTTTTTCATTCACTTTAACAAGCATTTATTAAGATCTAACTATGTGCCAAGCACTCTGCTAAGTGCTGAAGATCCAAAGATAAAAAACAATAAAGTATCAAATTCTTATCCTCAAGAAGCTTACATTCTAATGGCAGGGGTTGGGGATGGGATCGGGACAGAAGACAACTAACATATTATGTTGTAATTATATTCACATAATCATATAATAGAATATTATACTATATAATAAAGTAATTTGGGGGATGGGGAGTTCCAACATCTGAGGGAATCAGGAAAGATATTTTCTTAGGAGATTGAGCTACAGTTGATCCTTAAAGGGAACAAAGAGGAGGAAAGGAAGAGAGAGAATATCTCAGTGATCAGGACGTCATACGCAAAGGTTTGGAGAGGACAAGGAAAGTCATGTTTGAAGAACATCAAGGTGGTCAGTTTTGCTGGAGCAGAGAATGCATAAAAGGGATTTATGTGTGATTATTTGGGATAGATTTGAGCCAGACTGAAGGACTTCGAAGGTAGAAAGAATTTATCAAAAGCTGGTTATCATTTACACCAAACCTCTAGGCAGAATTCTAGTTAGTTATTTTCTGATTTGATTTCTTGAACTAGCTTGTTTTTACTTTTTGGATGGGACCAGAGGTGATGGAGGGGCACGTAGGGTTTGGCTGAGTCTCCCTATCTCACCTAGTGCAGCAGCCACTCGTGAGACAATCTCACCTGTGATCAGCATGGCAGCTTTGGCCTGATCTTTTTCTGAATTACACCCAGTTGCTCCTTCTTAGGCAGCCTTGTGGCACCAGTGCTCTCCAAGATTCATCATATTGATGCCAGGCTTAATTTAGACAATGTGATTTAGATATAAAGGCTAAATCATGTACTTATTTTGACTTTATTTTGGTATACGGTGTGAGATGTTGGTCTATGCCTCATTTCTGCCATACTATTTTCCAGTTTTCCCAGCAGTTTTTGTCAAATAGTGATTTCTTATTCCAGAAGCTGGGGTCTTTGGATAGATCAAAAGTAGAATACCATAGTCATGGACTACTGTGTACCTAACCTATTCCACTGATCCACCATGCTATTTCTTAGCCAGTACCAAGGAGTTTTGATGACTGCTGCTTTGCAACACAATTTAAGATATGATATGGCTAGGCCACCTTCCCTTGCATTTCTTTTCATTCATTCCCTCGATCTTCTGGACCTTTTGTTCTTTCAGATGAATTTTGTTATTATTTTTTCTAGCTCTATAAAACAATTTTTGGTAGTTTGATTGGTATGGCACTGAATAAGTAAATTAGCCATACCTGGGAGTAAAATAGCTGAAGAGCTCTAGGCTCAACTGATCCACCAGCTGCAGCCTCCCCAGTAGCAAGGATTACAGGTGTGCTCCACCACATCTGGCCACTAAGTCAATTAAAAAAAAAAAAAGATGAGAGGGGAGAGAATCACAGTACAATAGTTTTTATTAATATTTTAATATAATGCAGAGGTTCCTCAACTGGGATCCACATGTATATATTTCAAGCATTGAACTTGGATAGGAAATATATATATATATACATATATATATATATGACTAAAATTTAGCATTTCCCTCAATTATTATTCTGAGAAGGGGTCCATAGTTTTCACCAGAGTACTGATACCAAAAAAAAGGTTAAGAACCCATGATATAGTGTGACCTGGGCTTATCCCCTTCCCACCATTGTTACCATGGAAACTATAATAGTAATCTCCTTTCTGTCCATTCTAGGGTACATTTCTTAGAGCATTGTCTTTATTCCCACCTGAAAAGAAAGGACAATGTGTTCTGATATGTCCTCTGGTTTGGCAGCCACCCTGATTTTGAGGCCTCCCTCTCATCTAAAAGTTGATAATGGATTTTCTCAGAATACAAAGAATTTATTTAGCATTTTCTTCCAGTTTTAAAATTTTTACTTTATTTTAATTTATTTCGGTCAATGAGCATTTTATCTCTCTCACATGTCTTCTCCTATGCTCCAACGGAAGAAAAAGAGAGAGAAAAAACAAACCATTGTAATATGCAGAACAAATTCTTGCATTCGTCATGTACAAAAATGTCTGTCTTTATTCAGCTTTAGTCTATCACCTTTCTATCAGGAAGTGGTTAGCACAGCACCCACTTTTGAGGTGCATCCTAGTAAGTACTTTTCAATTGGCACCAACCCTTTTTCTCCCCCCATCTTCACTTGTTTTTGGAAAGGGTGTCCTTTAGAAATTTTCATTTTTACAATCTTTGTGCTTCTATTTACTTCCTTTGAAGTCAATTCAATAGGACTTCTTTTCCTAAAAAGGATACCTTGTAGTAAATAAAGTATGACAGTGAGTTTCTAGACTTCCACCCATAGCATAGAGCCAACAAAGCTAGTTGTCTTTCATCTTTCTTGCTGCTGCTGCTTATATATAAGAATCAGAGACTTAACTAATGTTAGAGATGGAAGGGTCCTTCAAGGTTCTCTACCCTGACTCAGCATTTGTTTTTAACAATGCGGAACAAGGGAATTGCCCACAGTCCAACAGAAGTGAACTCTTACCTAAAGCCTATAGTTAGAAAAGTGAAGGATGGGAGTCAAAGTTCCTTAAATTTTTTGTTAATGAATCATTAGATCATCCCAAATTCTCATTGCCACCATTAGCACTGTGGAAAACATGCTGTATTTGGGAATTATAGGATCCTGATTAAAATCCCAGCTCCATCATTTAATGTGTGACCTTGGCCAACCTATTGAACCTCTCTGGGCCTTAGTTTGTTCATCTGTGAAATGAGAGGATCCCACCAGATGACCTCTGAGATTCCTTAAAGCTCTGATTCTAAGTTGCTTGTGCCTAAATTAGCCCCATGTTCCAGGATTCAATACTATGGAAGCCCCTGATTTTCCTAATTCCACAGTTCAGTGACTATTACCAAGGAGGTCTATGCAGCATATTTATTTTTATTTTTTGAAAAGGCAATGTTCAGAGCAGCTTTAGGCTCCCAGTAATGTTAATAAGTCTGTTGTCTCACTCAATGGGTGCCGCCATTATAATGACAGAGCTTTGTGTTTCCCTACAGGAGGTCCAGCTTTGTGAGAGATGAGAAAACATTCAGGGCCTGATAGAAACCAGAGGAAGTAGGAAAATTTGAAGTTTTGTGACTTTTGTTTTTCAAATGGGTTTGGAGTTGATCCAATGATTGATACAGCTATTAATTTTAATGGCAACTTTTAAAAAATGAATAAATAAAGACAAGGAAGATCTATTTCAGAATCCTGGGGTTTCCAGGTTTTTCAAATAGGATCTCAATTGCTTCTAATCCACCTTGTGTGATTGCCAACATGGCTTTCTGGGTGATAGTTAATTATTCTGTTGTAGACAATTGTAAACAAGAGTGTTTAGTCTTCCTTGTAATTAAATAGAACAATTAGAATTAAGTATCATCTAAAAAAAAACCGAAAGTTTTCCTTTTAAACTAGGGAAAATGGAAATGCTTCTAGTGTCTTCTGGTCAATGGTGGTTCATTAAAAGGACACTGGATTTGGAATAAGGAAGACCTGGGCCCAAATCCTAGTTCTGCCACTAACCTACATGTGTGATCTTGGGCACATCACTTTGGGTTTTGGTTTCCTAATCTGTAAAATGAGGGAATCACCATATCTTGAGGAACTCCATTTACACTGCTCATTTCTCTTCCAGTTCACTCTCTGGTCTGTACCACTTTCTCACCAACTTTTTTGCCTTCATGGGCTGTCATCATCCCCTCCTTTTTATGTCCCTCCGTTAGGTATTATTCTCTTCCTTTAGAATGTAAGCTTCTTGAGAGTAGGGGCCATCTTGTTTTCTTGTTTTTGTATCCCTAGCATTTACCAACCTACCTGGCACCTAGTAAGCATTTGATGAATTATCTATTATTTATTTATCACCTAGCCATTATCTAGCTATCCACCTATCTATAAAAATAGATCAGAATTTTTTTGTCCTCTTTATTAGCAATTAAAAGCAAAAGTCAAAAAGTTAAGGCAATACAAAGATTCAAAGAACAAAATAAACAATTCAACAACCAATGACCAGTAAAATGGATAACTGCAGATTTAGAAGGTGCCCAACTCCAAACCTTTACAATGTTAACAAAATGCAGAACTCATCATACCAAGGCAGCTATAGGAAAATGAACACTTCATCAAAAAGGAAGAAGAAATTGATAGTTCTTCTCATTTCTTATTGTTCAGTTGTTTCAGTTGTATTTGACTCTTCATGACCCCATTTGGGGTTTTCTTGGCAAAGATACTGGAGTGGTTTGCCATTTCCTTCTCCAGCTCATTTTACAGATGAGGAATTGAGACAAACAGGGTTAAGTGACTTGCCCAGAGTCATACAGGTAGCAAGTATCTGAGACCATATTTGAACTCAGAAGATGAGTCTTTCTGACTTCAGGCACAGTATTTTTTTTTTATTGAGTCATCTAGCTGCCCTAAAGATGTTCTCAGAGCTCATGATAAAAAGGCCTAGAGAAATACTTTTGTAATAAACAGAAATCACTTGACAAAACAATAGTAAAAGTTGACAATCATATGCCACTGCATTTGCTTAATGTAACTGAAATTTCTTCCTCTCTAGCATTCAAGAACAGAATCAAAAGATGCTGTATGGGTGACATTCATATGAATTCAACAACAATGTCAACAAATGGTCAAGTCATGAGGATTTGCTCATAAAAAATAAGGGGATTTTGTTGGTAGGATGAGCTGGCATAATTAGAAATAACAAAACTGAATAGTCATAATCTTCAAACTACATGGAATAAAAAGTTTTCAAAATATAGAGGCCTAGTGGGGAAAAAATTAAAACCAATTAGGAACAAAAGAAGATATATCATTCTTGTCATTCTGTTTACTATCAGGCTTGTCCTAAAGCTCTATCCAATAAGTCTAGAAAAGACATGCCTATACCCTAATACTGTTTTCTAATTATTTAATTTTTTAAGTCGGGGACAGAGCCAAGATGGTGGAGGGAAAGCAGTGACTTGCTAGAGCTCTCCCCCAAACCCCTCCAAATACCTATAAAAAAAATGGCTCTAAACAAATTCTAAAGCAGCAGAACCCACAAAAAAACAGAGTAAAACAAATTTCCAGCCCAAGACAACCTGGATGGCTGATGGGAAAGGTATATCGCGCTGGGCTGAGAAAGGAGCGCAGAGGCCTCAGAGGACTGAATTGCCGGCAGCTGTGGCGGCTTCCAGACTTCTCAACCCATGAACGCCAAAGACAGCTTAGATGGTCAGTGGGAAAAGTCTGTGACTGCAATGAGAGAAGGAGCTAGGTCTCAACCACCCCCAGGGCCCCAGCTGTTTCCTGAGCTTCTGGCCCACAAACTGCGAGGGAATCGAGAAGCTAATCAGAGGGGGATTGCAAGGATCTCTTGGCCACGGCTGAGGCAGGAATCTCTTGCTTTTCCCATGCTTGGATCTGGGTCACAGTTCTGAGGGGCGGTCCTGGGGCAAGGAGAAGTGCTGGCGTGGTGGAGTTTGTTGTGGTGGTTGAGAGGAAACACCTCGCCCCCTTATCATAGCACCTTGGAAGAACTGACACTTTTCAGGTCCCTAGAAGTATCTCTGAAAACAGCTGTACAAACCCCCAAAGCTTGGGACAGTACATTCTCCACATTGGAAACAGACTCATACCTTAACAAAGAGTTTAAAACTCAAGTAATTGGTCGGGATCATGAGTAAGCAGCGCGAAAAGAGTCAGACTACATTATCTTACTTTGGTGACAAAGAAGATCAAAACATACAACCAGAAGAAGAAAATGAAGTCAAAGCTCCTACATCCAAAACTTCCAAGAAAAATATGAATCAGTCCCAGGCCTTGGAAGAGCTCAAAAGGGATTTTGAGAAGCAAGTAAGAGAAGTAGAGGAAAAACTGGGAAGAGAAATGACAGTGATGAAAGAAAATCATGAAAAGCAAGTTAACAGCTTGCTAAAGGAGACCCAAAAAAAATACTGAAGAAAATAACACCTTAAAAAATAGCCTAACTCAAATGGCAAGAGGTCCAAAAAGCCAATGAAGAGAAGAATGCCCTAAAGAGCAAAATTGGTCAAATGGAAAAGGAAGTCCAAAAGATTACTGAAGAAAATACTTCCTTAAAAATTAGAATAGAGCAATTGGAAGCTAGTGACTTTATGAGAAATCAAGACACTGTAAAACAAATCCAAAAGAATGAAAAATTAGGAAACAATGTGAAATATCTCATTGAAAAAACAGCTGACCTGGAAAATAGATCTAGGAGAGAAAATTTAAAAATTATTGGACTATCTGAAAGCCACGATCAAAAAAAGAGCCTAGACATCATCTTTCAAGAAATGATCAAGGAAAACTGCCCTGATATTTTAGAACCAGAGGGCAAAATAGAAATTGAAAGAATCCACTGATCACCTCCTGAAAGAGATCCCCAAAGGAAAATTCATAGGAATGTTGTAGCCAAATTCCAGAGTTCCCAGGTCAAGGAGAAAATATTACAAGCAGCCAGAAAGAAACAATTCAAGTATTGTGGAAACACAATCAGGATAACACAAGATTTAGCTGCTTCTACATTAAGGGACCGCAGGACATGGAATATGATATTCTGGAGGGCAAAGGAGAGAAGATTACAACCAAGAATCACCTACTCAGTAAAACTGAGTATAATTCTTCAGGGGAAAAAATGGTCATTCAGGGAAATAGAGGACTTTCAAGCATTCTTGATGAAAAGACCAGAGCTGAATAGAAAATTTGATTTTCAAATACAAGACTCAAGTGGAACATGAAGAGGCAAACAGGAAAGAGAAATCATAAGAGACTTATTAAAGTTGAACTGTTTACATTCCTGCATGGAAAGATGCTCACGAGACCTTTGTCAGTATTAGGGTAGTTGGAGGGAAAAAATTATATGTATGTATGTATATATATACATGTATATATATACATACATACATATAATATATATATATATATACAGAGAGAGAGAGAGGGCACAGAGTGAGTTGAAGATGAAGGGGTCATATCTGGAGAATAAAATTAAGGGGTGAGAGAAGATTATACTAGGAGAAGGAGAAAGGGAAAGGTAGAACAGGGTAAATTATCTCACAGAAAAAACAGAAAAGAAAAGGCTCTTACAGTGGAGGAGAAACAGGGGAAGGTAAGAGGGAATGAGTGAATCTTATTCTCATAGGATTTGACTTAAGGACGGAATAACATACACACTCAATTGGGTATGAAATCTGTCTTACCCTACGGGAAAATAGGAGGGGAAGGGGACAAGAGAGTAGGGGGAATGATAGAGAGGAGGGCAGATTGGGAAAGGGGGTAATCAGAAGCAAATACTTCTGAGGAGGGACAGGGTCAAAAGAAAGAATAGAATAAATGGGTGGGTGGGATAGGATTAAGGGAAATAGAGTTAGTTTTTCACAGCATGTCTACTATGGAAGTGTTTTGCATAACTACACATGTATAGCCTATATTGAGTTGCTTGCCTTTTCAATAAGGATGGGTAGGGAGGGAGGAAGGGAGAAAATTTGGAACCCAAAGTTTTAAAAACACATGTTTAAAAAAATTGTTTTCACATGCAACTTGGAAATAAGAAATATAGGAAATGGACTACAGAAATCTATCCTGCTCTACAGGAAAATAGAAGGGGAAAGGGGGGAGAGATAGCAGGGAAAGCAGACTAGGGGAAAGGGTATTCAGAATGCATGCCATCTTGGGGTGAGGGGAGGGGCAAGATGGGGTGAAAATTGGATCTCAAAATCTTGTGGAAGTACATGTTGAAAACTAAAAATTAAAAAAAAATTGGAGAAAAAAAATTTTAAGTCATTTTATCCATCTGAAAAAGTCTGCAGAACATCAAATACAAAAAAGAATAGTAAAACAGCCACTTGTCCTCCAATTATTTCTACCAGAATGTCATTAAGATAGATATGAATGAGGTAACTGATTCTAATATTATTATGTATTATTAAGAGTAGGGGTAATAGGAATTATAATAATAATGTGGGACCAGGGTGTGTGTGTGTGTGTGTGTGTGTGTGTGTGTGTGTGTGTGTGTGTG
>NW_020954559.1:37258156-37358226 GCF_900497805.2 Vombatus ursinus
GTGTGTGTGTGTGTGTGTGTGTGTGTGTGTGTGTGTGTGTGTGTGTGTAGTGAACTAGAACTAACCAGTTTCTAACCTGTGGATGACCAGAGAGAAGGCTAGAGAGAGGACAGTCAGGATTCAAACAGATGTTTAATTTCAAAGTGAGGGAAATGGCTTGCAAGCAAGAAGGGAATGCAGACACATGTGCCGGGTCACCACCCCTAGTGGGGGGACCCACTTTAGTGTGGCTAAACCTTGATATTTATACCAATGTCTCTGCAGTGATCTGTACTCCTGACAGCTAGGGGTAACTGCAACAATGAGACAAATTTGATTCATGGCAGGGTTTTATGACCAGAATGCATCTGAGCTTGTCCAATGCTTGTCCAAGTTCAGAGACACCTGGTGCTGGTCAAAGCAATACAATAATTACGTGATTTTGCCAGAGGGTGAGATCGTCCAGAGGGTCATGTCTTCTATATTAGTCGTGTCCAATTTTTCATCTCAATTTTCAACTTGCAAGCAAGCTGACTTCCAACCAAACTATTCTACTGAGACTGCTCTCTCTCTAAGATTATCAGTGAAATCTTAACTGCTAAATCCAATAGCCATTTCTCGGTACTCATTTTACTGGACAGCTTTCCAATTTAATTGTCTTTCTTCAGCGTATGACACTGTAGAATACTCCCATCCTCCCAGATACTCTTTCTCTTCCCTTGGTCTCTGTGATATTTCTCCCTCCCATTTCTCCTCTGACCTGTCCGGTTGCTTCTCCTTTGCTAGATCATCTCCCACTCCCTCAAACATAAGTGTTACCCAAGGCTCTGACCTGGACCTTTCCCCCTTTTTTTATATATTCTCTCTCTCTACAATCTGCTCCCATGGACATGGGAACTAATAACAGTTCTAAATAGGTGATTCCTACATCATCATACCTGGTCCTCATCTTTCTCCTAAACTCTGCCCCGCAAAGCTTCTCTATATTGATGTCCCATCACAAAAAAAAAACCACTTCTAAAATAGAATGCATTTTGGCCCATCACAACCATCCCATAATTCTTCCCAACTTCCTTCTTCCTGTTGCAGGTACAATCATCCTTCCATTCATTCCTGTCCTCAACTTAGAAGTCACTCTCAATTCTTCCAATTAGTTATCAAGTCTTGTGGACTATTATTATTGTTCATTGGAACTTACACCTAGTAAGTTACTGTACCAGGATTCCAACTCAGGCCCTATTACTCCAAATCTAGTATGCTTTCTATGGTTACAGTTACTTGAATACATGTCTTCTCTCCCTCCTACACTGCTCTGTCAGGACAAGTATCCATCTTATTTTTGTGTGTATCCCTCACAGGGGTTGGCACATAGTAGGTGCTCTATGTGTTTGTGAAATTAACAAATGGCACATGCACAATATATAGCTATTGAATGAATGAACACTTTGCCTCATGATTTTTAGTTATGCTTCATAACTTCATTGCTTGTGACCATAACTACTAAGATAAAGATTCACAGACTAGGTGTATTTCATAAACTTTCCTTGAACATGAATACTGGACCACTTGCCCAACGGTCAAATCATGATAGGTTGGGGCAATTAGGTGGCAAAATAGATACAGCAGTAGCCCTGAAGTCAGGAGGACCTGAGTTCAAATCCAGACAAATTGTGTGGCTCTGGGCAAGTCATTTAACCCCAATTGTCTCAAAAAAATCATGAGGAGTTGAAGGAAAGCAAGAAGAAGAGGGATGATCAAAAAGTTCAGTGGTTTAAATTCTCTTTTCCCCTCCTCTTCATTTTTAGTTTCATGGAAATGTATCATTTAACTACATATTCAATACAAGAAATATGCAATTGTAGGGGCTTTAAATTAGTGGTCTGGAAAATGCAGTAAAAAGAGATAAAAAACAATTAGGGGGTGTGTTGTGGAGCAATGAGTCATATTCATTAAAGGGAAATATTAGTTGACCATTTCCTCACTTTCTCCTCCCTTGATCAGCAAACTTAGACAATGGAATCCCAGAATTTATCCCCCAAATGGTTACAGTAGAGCCTTGACTGGCAGGCAATTCAAACTAACAGCTTGAAAAGACTCCAAAAATGTTAAGCCAATGGTTCAATTTAAACAAAGATGTTGGGGTTAGAATCTCTCAGCGATTAAAAATGAAGGTCAGGGATATTTTGTTTTTGTATTGAATGGCACTGTGTAAAACTATGCAACTTGTCCCTTGGAGCTCAAAGATAATACCTAACATTATAACAGTAGATGTAACATAGAAAGAAAGCCTTTCTGTTTCCCTCCCCATACAGCAAGAAACAAAGCATCAATTTGGGGAGGGGAGGTGTAGAAGGAAAGGAGAGAGGAGAAGAATCATAATTTCAGCTTTGTAGCTCTTCCATATTCATACTTTGGATGTGGCATATGGAATGTGACATTTTTCATTTCCTACCTTTTAGATGCTTAGGAGACTGTCACATTTTAGCACTGTTCTAAAATAAGTGGTTTTTTGTGAGAAGTTCAGCCCCCAGGTTCAAATGGAATTGCATTTCCTGTGAAATTTCATTTGAAAATTATTACACTTTTTATCTTCTTCATGCCACAAGATGTGAAGTCCAAAATATTTATGTTCCAGATTGTCAGGCTTTCCTCCTTTGAAATGTTTGAGTGAAAATGAAATAGACAACTCATTTTGTTGAATCAATACAGAGATATTATCACAGCAAGATTATAATTCAGGTGTACAATACCTGCATTTTCCCTAGGACAGCAATAAGACCACAAAGTATTATGTGGCACAACAGGTAACTAATATCAATAAAGTAGCAAAAATTTATGTTCAAATGACAGAGTAGGGGTCCAACTCTAACCCACAAAAGTAACAAAAAGCAGAGTAAAGCCCTAAGCTCCTTCCTGAACCAGCCCTAATGGCCAGAAAATTGTAAAAATTGTAAAAAGCAGAGAAGTTTACTTAAACCTTGCCAATCTTCTTGATCGCATGTTGCCACTGTTTGGAAACATCATCATCATCCCTAAGCGTATGGACTTAGTTGCAGTCAATGCAAGTTTATGATGGCCTGTCTTTCTACGGCATGGGTGCCACTGAGCAGCACCAGATTATTCTTCTTAGTTTTGTTTTCAATAGCATTTCTACTTCCCCTTGCTGCCCATCAGTGACTGAGATATTAAAATCCAAATGCACCATTAATAACAAACAGCATGTTATAGAAATCTAGACACATCTTTTCCATTTTTATCTTGGTTTATTGTGCTTCTAATTTCAACCTTAAATGCTTTTAAATTATCTTGTTCAATTAGGACTCTTACCAAATTTTCTACATAATTTGTTTTTCCTTCCACTGTTTCTCATTTATTTATAAGATAATACTGCTCATAATCTTATACCATCCCTTCTACAAGATGTCACAAACACCTACTGCCCTTGGCTGCTATATCTATTGCCTGGCACGGAGATTGAACACTGGCTGGCTAAAGTGGCTTCAGCTCTCTTTTGGTCCCCTCATTGTAGCAACTGATTTATATCAGATTAGACTTCTTTAGAAAATGGTAATAGTCTGTGTTGACTTCTTTTCTTTCAGTCATTTTTTATTTTTCAAACATTATAGCCTTTTAAAATAGGTTAAGTGTGATCAGCCTCAATTACCTGTTATATATTCTCATCTTCTTTCTTCTAATTTGGCATTAATTTTAATCTTTGAAGAAATAGGTGGTCTGACTGCACACGGACAGCTGATTCAGAAATGACTGGCACATAAGCAACTGATCCTTTCTTATTGGTTAAAATAGAATTGATTTCATTTTTATGTGATACTATTTGGTGCCTCCCTACTTGCCTTCTGAAGAATATATACATGATGTATAGGCATTAGTCTTTTAAGACTTTGGCTTACTTCATTCTATAAAGCTGATGTATGAAATAAGGAATAATCCCAATTTTACAAATATTTTAAGTAACGCTACAAAGTATTTAAAGGCACTATATCTAATGACAATAATTTGGGTTCAACCATTATTATGTTGACTTTCATTATATATATAAAATTATCGAAAGAACTAAAATGTATCTCTGATATTATGTATATATGTATATGAATTAGTGGCAAAATTAGAAATAGATTACTAGCTTCCTATCTAGTCCTTAAGCACATGTGGATATGCCTTATACAAAGAAATGGACACATGGACACACACACACATACACACATCTTAATCTTTTTTTTTTTTTTTTTTACTTACCATTTATAAACAGACTCCAACTAGCTGGACAAGAACATAGCAGCTTTTAAAATAGGGTATGGCAATACCAGTTATCACTTCAGGGCAAGTGATGTAAAGTCAATCTAGCTTTGTAAAAAACTTTAAAAAGAAAGTAAATGCCTTTCTCACTCTGTGATTCTATGCCCTTATACATGTAATTAACCAGGTTCTGAGGCACTGAGAAGTTAGATGATTTGCCCAGGATTACACAACTTGTGTCAGAAACAGGTCTTTAACCCAGGATATAAACCAACTCCCTATTTACTACACTATCTCTATTTTTGTTCAATTTTTTTTTCAGTCATGCCTGACTCTTCACAACCTCATTTGGGTTTTTCTTGGCAGATACTGGAGTGGTTTGCCATTTCCTTCTCCAGCTCATTTTACAGATGAGGAACTGAGGCAAACAGGGTTAAGTGACTTACCCAGGGTCACACAGCTAGTAAGTGTCTGAGGCCAGATTTGAACTCAGGAAGATGAGTCTTCCTGACTCTAGGCCCAGTGCTCTATTCACTTAGCTGCCCCATAATAATAGACTCTCACCCCAAAGGATAGAAAGAAATACGTGACATGGACCTCATAGGTATACCAGGGAGGTCAGTTTCTTTTGTCTCCTTTAGCTATAGATTTTGATCCTATGATTCCATCGTTGGTCTGTCCCACAGTGATGGACTTCTAAATTCCTACAACCCTCATGGTATTTACCAATCACTTGAGATTTACTATTGATGACTTTGTAATTGTGGCTTAACTTTTCATGTGTGTATCTTCCCCCAATAAGATAGTAACCACTTTACAGATAAGGAGCTCTATTTTTTGTTTCTTTTGTGTCTCTCACAACTTCTTACAATTCTCACAACTTCTAGCACAGCTCAAATCCTATCTACCTTCCGACAGTCTTACATGCATATAATGTAGTCAATAGTCAATGTACAAAGGCACAGTACTAACCTCATCTGCCAATGTCTCCACAACTTCCTTGCCTCTTCATTTCAGCCGTTTTTCAGTTGTGTCTGACTCTTCATGACCCAATTTGGGGTTTTCTTGGTAAAGATACTAGAATGGTTTGCCATTTCCTTCTCCAGCCACCCTTCTCCAGGGTGAAGTGACTTGCCCAGGGTCATACAGCTAGTAAGTGTCTGAGGCTGGATTTGAACTCAGGAAGATGAGTTTTCTTGATTCCAAGGCTAGTGCTCTACCCACTTCGCCACCCAGCTGCAGTTCTACTGACTGGGCAAATTTTTTAAGAACATTAGAAGTGGACGTGGATGGATGGCTTACTTGCATAAAGGACTAAGCCTATCCTATTATTTAATGTGGAAATATGAGAGCAATCATCTAGCCACATGGAAACTGACAAGGAGGAAAAAACAATGAAAACCTCGACATCTGCCACTCAGCTGGACCTTTAACAAGAGACTTGTCTACTAAATTATCAATCCAAAGCAGGGTGTTTATGTTTCCCATTATCATTGTAGCTACAACCAAGACACAGAAAGGTTAGAAACACAGATCTGATCAGACATGCAGCGTACATTTCAAAAACATGTGTCTCTAATGATACCAGACCAGGTATAGGCTGACCCTTGAGAAATCTTGGGAATATCTTTTGTGAAGGGTTGAGTTGGTCAAGAATATGAGTAGGGTAAGAGTTGAATTTCTGTCCTCATTCTGCCTCCCTTGTGGCACCAGAGCAGTTGTGTGTTTATTTGTTTTCTGTGGTATGTTTGTGTGTTTATTTTTATTGTTATAAAATTATAGCTTAGTAGTGTCTAAAGTCAGATTTGAACTCAGGTCCTCCTGACTCTAGGGCCAGTGCCCTATCCATTGTAGCCACCTAGCTCTGTGTGTGTGTGTGTGTGTGTGTGTAAATGTGCAAAAGCTAATCACATCAGTTTGGGGCTTTACTTGAGTCCTAAAACTTGGTTGTAAACATAGCCATTGTGGGACAACTTTAGGTTTTGGGAAGCCAGGTAACAAGAAAGAATTTCTCAGAGCTGCTACTTCTGACACATAACAAGGCACAAAGAGAAGGTTGTACTATCTATTAGTAGACCAGATGTCCTTTGTCATTTAAAACCCTCTACAGCCTGGCTCTGGCCCACCTGCCCAAGACTTACCCCACTTTCCATACTGCATTCCGGCCAAACTGGCTCTTCTGAGTATACAACATTCCATCTCTGTCTTTTTGAGTAGGCTTAGAATGTACTTACTCCTCGCCTCTGCCTCTGAGAATTCCCTCACTTCCTTCAGATTTCCGCTCGGGTGCTCATCCCCCATGAAGCACTGACTCTTCCCTTCATGCCTTAGTCTTCCCCTCAAATTACTTTGCATTCACTCCCTCCTACACTTCATGTGGGCAGCTAGGTGGTACAGTGGATAGCACACCAGCCCCGGAGTCAAGAGGACCTGAGTTCATAACTGGCCTCACATATTTACTAGTTGTGTGACCATGAGCTTAATCCTGTTTGCCTGAATTTCTTCATCTATAAAATAAACTGGAGAAGAAAATGGCAAACTGTTCCAGTATCTTTGCCAAGAAAACCCCAAATGAGGTTTTCTGAATAACTGAATAATTGAATAACAAAATATTTCATATGTAATTTGTGTTTACTTATCTGCGCACTTAGAATTTAAGTGCTCTGTGAGAAGAGACTGTTATTTTAGTTTTTCTATTCCCAGACCCTGTCATAGTGACTGGTATATAGTAGGCATCTAATAAATGTTTATTGAATGAATGAATACACTTACATGCTCTTTCCCTGAATACTCTAATATCAGGAAGGTTCAGACAGTCAGACCAAGGCCAACCTGAAGAACTTACTTCTATAAGCTTGATTTTTTTTAATAGGCTTAGGACCCTAAAAGGAAATACGTATATGGCACTAATGGGATAGAAGGGGAAGATGAGGCAGTGTCATTTTTTAGGAAGTTTTAGCTATGAACTATAAGTAAGACCAGTCCTGGACAGGAGAATTAGCAGGAGGCAGGGAGCAGGCAATGGAGAAGGTCCTAAGTGGGAAGGGAAAGGAATAATAAGCATTTATGCAGAGCCTACTTTGTGCCAAAGTGCTTTACAAATATTAGCTCATTGGATTTTACAAAGTAGGTGTTATTATCTCCATTTTACAGTTGAGGAAACTGATGCAAACAGAAGTTAAGTGACTTGCTTAGGGTCACGTAGCTAGTATCTGAGATTAGATTTGAACTCAGCTCTTCTTGACTTCACGCCCAGCATTCTATCAGCTACACTACCTCAGAGCCTAAGTAAAAGCAAGAGCAGAAGACACAGATCATACAGTAAGTGAGTGGAGAAGGAAAAAATGTACTTAGATACTATTATTGTTCAGTAGTGTCCAACTCTTCATGACCCCATCTGGGGTGAAGATAATGGAGAGGTTTGCCATTTCTTTCTCTAGCTCATTTTACAGATGAGAAAACTGAGGCAAACAGGGTTAAGTGACTTGCCCAGGCTCACAGCTCGAAAGTGTCTGAGGCCAGATTTGATCTCAGGAAGATGAGTCTTCCTGACTCTAGGCCTGGCACTCTATCCGCTACGCCACATCATTGCCCACCTATGTATACATACATTTGGTCATTTGTTTTTTTCAGCCCTTAAATAAAGGTACAGCCTTTTGATAAAGGCAACTTTTACATGAGGAAATAGGGTAGCATGACCTTTACCACTCAAAGAGAAGAAGGGAAAAAATGAACTATGAAAGCCACTTGTCCCTCCACAGACACCCCCCCCACATCCCCATTTCATCCAAGGGTCCCAGAAGCGCTAAGGACACCAAGGTGGAAGTCTCCATCTGGGTTTAGATTTGCAGACCCCCAAGCCAAGGACCCCAGATCTCCTCAGGGAGTTTCATAATGCCATTTTGTACGGCGCTCATCTTTCCCGCACTTCAATCCCAATGGAGGAGATAGAAGGTAGGTAAGTGGAACAAGGACAGGGAGACACAGCAGCTGAAGAGGCTTACCTGACCTGCCCAAGTGAACTCCACGTTAGCATGGGCACAGCTCCAGGAAGTCATCTGACTGGTCAGACACTAAGGAAAATTGGCCCTGGGCCTTTTGTGGTTCTGTCATTCATAGCGGCCATCACAGAGCAGACCATTCAGAGATTTCAGTCAGCATTATCTCTCCTCCACCCCATGAAAAAAAAAAAACAAAAAACAAAACAAAAAACAGAACACACTCCCAAGCCTGATTGCTCAGTTAGATCATTGTTCTCCCAGTCACTCAAGCTCAAAAACCTCAAAGTCATCTGCATCCCTTCTCTCTCCCTCTCCTCTCATAACCAATCCATCACCAAACTGTTATTCTTCCCCGGGTAATGGCTCTCACATCTGCCTTTTCTTTTCCATTTCCACTTCCAATATCATATCTGGACTATTAAAGTAGCTTCTTACCTGGCCTCCCTGCCCTGGCTCCCCCCTCTCTGACCCACCGTGCCCATGTATGCCAGAATAATCTTCCTAAAACATGCCTTTGATCAAATCATTTAGCTGTTCAAAAGCCAACAGTACCTCATCCTTCCCAGGGAGATAAAGTCCAAAGTCTGGCATTCAGAGCCTTCTATCATCTGGTCTCTACCTTGAAAGATCATGAGCTAGATTTAGGAAGGATTTAGAGAGCAGCTAGGTGGTGAAGCAAATAGAGTGCTGGACTTGCAGTCAGACTTCATCTCTCTGACTTCAAATAGGGGCTCAGACACTTATTACCTCTTTATGACTCTGAGTAAGTCACTTAACCCTGTTTGTGTCAGGTTCCTCATCTGTAAAATGAGCTGGAAGAGGAAATAGCAAGCCATTCCAGTATCTTTGCCAAGAAAACCCAAATGGGCTCACAAAGAGTCAGAAAGGCCTGAAACAACTGAACAAATTTGGAAGTAATTCCAAGGAATACCAAAAGTACCTAATTGAGACCCTAATAGACCTGAGTTTGAGTCATAGGTTCAATATTTACTAGCTGAGCAAGTCATTAACCTCTCTGAGCCTCAGTTTCCTCATCTTGAACTAGATGATTGATCCCTGGGAGGTTCTTTCTAACTCTAAATCTATGATCCTGAGGTTAGTACTGATTCATTCAGTTTCTTCATCTGTGAAATGGGGATAATATTTGTACACAGGAATGTGAATGCTTTGTAACTGTTAGACTCCTACTGTTATTATTGAAGGATGTTCTGTCTTCAGAGCGCTCTGTGAAAATGTAAATTATCCTAGAAGGACTAGAGGGTGGGGGTGGGCTCAGACCTTAAAGCCTTAGCTTAGTGAGGATTAATGTATCAGATTGCCTTTCAGAGTGACAGTAGTTGAGAACAAAAGTCTAGGAAAATGGGACAGGATGCCTCAGGGATGAGAACCCAGAAGATGGGGGAGAAAAGCTGAATTAAAGCAGTTGGGATGATACCAAAGACAGACCTTGCCCACTTCATGATTTTGCCCTGGGCAGGCCCTCGATAAGATTTTCAATCTTCTTGTTATTATTCAGTCATTTCAGTCATATCTGACTCTTTGTGACCCCATTTGGGGATCTTCTTGGCAAAGATACTGGAATGGTTTGCATTTCTTTCTCTAGTTCATTTTACAGAGGGGAAACTGAGGCAAACAGGGTTAAGCAACTTGCTCAGGGTCACACAGCCAGGAAATGTCTGAGGCCAGATTTGAACTCAGGGAGATGAGTCTTCCTGACTTCAGGCCCAGTGTATCCACTTCACCACCTAGCTGCCTTTCAATTTTCTAGGTACACATTAAAGCAATGATTCTCACACCGTGAAAATTCTGTGGTAGTGATCACCGACGTCAGACAGTCACTCTATGCTTCCTCCACCAGCTCCAGTCTTCAGCTCTGACCCAGTCCTTGCTGCTAGGCTACCACAATTTTAAAGTCTGCATGGTACCACAATCTAAGGACACTAACATACTACTTGAGGGAGTCCGAGCTCCAAGATGCTAGGGCCTTCCCACTGTTGCTTATCTCAAATTTATTCTATATACATATCTTTGTACATAACTTTTTTTATGCTGTCTCTTCCACTAGACTTTGAGCTCCTCAGAAACAGGGACTATTTTTTTCTTGGGCTTTCTTTATACTCCTAGTGCTTAGCAGTGCCTGGCACATAGTAGGTGTTTACTAAATGTTTGTTGAGTAGGTGTTTACTAAATGTTTGTTGACTAAATGACTGAACGACTTACAAGATGGGCTTTCGAAACAATACTATCCCTTAAGGTGATATGGAGGCAAAAACACTGGATTAGGAGTACAGGGATCTGTGTTCTAGTCCTGCCTGTACAGCTAAGTAGCTACATGACTTGTGGACAAATAATATTAACTTTTGGGGCCTTGGTTTGTTTCCTCCTCTACAAAATGAAAAATTTCTGAAGGCGTTGACCTACATGATCTCTGGAGTTCTCTCCCAACTCTAATATTGATTTCCAAAGTCCCTTCCAGCTCTAACATTTTATGCGTAAAACAATTTTCTATTACTCATAATCCATCCTTCAGTCTAAGACTTTGCCTTTCTTTCCAGCAACTAATTCCACTCTAAGGCTCCTCTATAGAACCTTTTATGAGTTGGAGCCATCACAATTATCTAGCTGATCTCTTCCAGCTGCAACTTAATCTGCTTCCTTGGCCTCCCTTAATTAAGAGCCCTCAATGATTTGCCTTAAACCCAGTCTTTGGAGTCCAACATGCATGCCCTCCCGAGGAGCTAAAGCCTGGGCTCACACATACCAAGCAATACTTTCCCAGAAACTAATAATAGCTGCAACTCTTCTTTGAATTTATATTTTCACCATTCCTCTAGTAAGTTCAGATGCTCCCCCCCACCTCTGTTTTTATCCATTCTCTGAGTCTTTCTAAGGATCTTCTTCACATTATCATAGATTCATAGGTCTAGAGCTCAAAGGAATCTTTGAGGCTCTCTATTTCCACACTCTCATTTTATTTGAGTCTCAAGGAGATGGAGTGACTGCCGGAGGTCATATAAGCAGTAACTGATAGAAGCAGTATTTGAATTTAGGTCCTCTTTCCACTGCATTCTTATCTCTTCACTAAAAACAACCAGTGGACTTGATCTGAGATCCTGTATACTCTACCCAACTTTAGTCGTGATTTTAATATTGTGTTTTTTAAATTTTTAAAAATGTATTTTTAACATTCTTTTGTTTTTAAATTTTGAGTTCCAAATTCCCTCCTTCCTTCCCACCCTTCCCCCACTCCCTGAGAAGACAAGCAATGAGATATTAATTATACATGTGAGATCATGCAAATATTTTCATATTAGCCGTATTTTTTCAAAGCAAGAAAACTAAAGAAAGTGAGAAAATAGTACTTCAATTTGCACTCAGAATTTATCAGTTCTCTCTCTGGAGGTGGGTTGCATTTTTTTCATCATGAGTCTTCTGGATTTGTCTTGGATCATTGTGTTGATCGGAGTAGTTGATTATTATTACGGCATTGCTATTACTGCGCACAATGTAACGTTGTGTTTTGCAACCTTTATTTGATATGAACATGACTGAGTTACCTTAGAGAGCAGTTAGACCACAGGGTTAAGCTGGTGTGATGGGTAATTTATGCCCTTTGAGCTTCTGAGAGAGAGGAATTGAGGAGGACTTCCTCAGCAATTCCAATTATGCATTGCCAGTATTTTAAGCCCTCAATGTCCATTGATAAAATCCAACAACAAACATCTTTTTGCTATAATTCAGTCAGGACTGGCAAGGGTGAACCCCAGCGACCTCAAAGCCTCTCAGCCCAATGTTTCTAGTGTTGTTTGTCCCTAGTCGTTGAAGAGGACCAATGACTTTATGGGTGTTGTCTTGACTTGAGTGTGAATTGGATTTAAGCGAGTCAGAGTTGTGCAAAGCCATCAGTTTTAGAGTCATCAAAGTTCAGTGGCAGGACAAAAGTCAAGGCAATTGTTGATGACCCAGGATGCAGTGGATGACCTTGGCATCTTTGATGTCTGACCAGCTCTAAGCACGCCACAGCACCTACTTCAGCTGCCTTCATGGCTATTGGAACAAATTGTTCTCATCCACCCATTTCATCTGGGAAAGACTTCACAGCCTTACTAACTGTGTGACCCTGGGCAGGTCACTTAACCCCATTGCCTAGCAAAAATAAAAACAACAACAAAGTCTTCACAGCTTAACATTATAGCCCCTAGAAAACAGAAGACTTTCCTACTCAAAATGCCAGGAGTCAAATCAAGTCTTAATCCTGGGCCCAGACTTAATCCCAAACCAATCAGACACACCAAGTAGCTCATTCTCCTTTGGTTTCCTCTTACGTCAGTCTCAGTTTCCTCAACTATAAAATGGAGAAAACAGTCACACCTATCACCCAGAGATGTTGTGAGAATCAAATGAGGTGTATTTAAAGCATTTTGCACACCTTCAAGTGCTATATAAGTGCAATAAGTTGTCATTGTTATCACTTACGTCCCAATATCCCAGTTTAGCTGGGTAGGAGAAGAAGGGTGCATACAACTGGAGTCATGAAGACCTCCATCCCAGGTTATATCTGCAAAATGGAGATATTAGTTCCTAGCATACAGAGTTGTTGTGAAGGTTAAATGAGATGATACCTGCAAAGAGCTTTGTAAATGCTAACTATTATTATCGTTATGTTCTCGGAAATTGGTTTATCTTGGGACTTCTTGGTTCTTCTCTTTGCCTCATGCTTCTGGGTCTCTATAAAAAAAAAAGGAACATAACAACATGACTTGTTTCAATTCATTCCTATTGCTGTTCAGTCTTTAAGTCACATCCGACTCTTTGTAACTCCTTGACCATACTATCCATAGGGTTTTCTTGGCAGAGATAGATACTGGAGTGGTTTACCATTTCCTTCTCCGGGGATTAAGATTAACAGAGAGGTTAAGTGACCTGCCCAAGGTCACACAGCTAGTAAGTATCTAAGGTCAGATTTAAATACAGGTCTTCCTGACTCCAGGCCCAGCATTCTATCCACTGAGCCACCTAACTGCCTTCTTCAATTCACTCGTAGGGGCATCCTATTCAATTCCTGCAAACAACTGAATGCTTCCAAGGTTTTTGAACATAGGATATTTATTATTATATTGATCAAAGCAAAATTATTTTATATCATGTATAGGGCATAGAAGGGGCTTGCATGAATTAGTAATCACCTCCCAGTGCTGGGTGCTTTTCCACTCTTCCTCTTACTTCTTCTCTACCCTAAAGAGTTCACCACCAACTCAAAATGACAATGGGGCAATCTGATACTCTTAGAAAGGCAATCGACTTCTGAGGCAATTGCACATCCCCATTGGGCCTGGTGTCAGGAAGACTTATTTTCCCAAGTTCAAACCCTGATTCAAAAACTTACTAGCTGTGTGACCCTGGACAAGTCACTTAACCCTGTTTGCCTCAGTTTCCTCATCTGTAAAATGAGCTAGAGAAGGAAATGGCAAACCACTCCAGTATCTTTGCTAAGACAATTCCAAATGGGGTTACAAAGGGTCATACTGGACTGAAAATGACTGAACAACAAAAAACTACCATCCATCTCTCTCAGCTACACAGCCACCTCAGCTAGTGCTATTTTTGCTGCTGCTACCACCAACACTGCTATGTCTATCTTTCACTCAGTTGTCAAATTAATATTTGTAAGGCACATTCTGACCATGGTACTACCTTGCTCAAAAATCTTTATTGGCTCCCTATTGCCTTAAGGAAAAAACAAATTTCTTAGCCCAGTATTTAAAACTTTGCACAGGCTGGCTCTCACCTACCTTTGAGGCATATCATATGACTCCTCTTCAATTATTCTAGAGTCTAGTCAAACTGTCCTACCAACTGTTCTGTAAACTTCATCCCTATGCATTTTGTTCTCAAGGCAAGAAGGCATTTTGTTTTGTAACCTAAGACTCTTGGAATCCCTAACTTTCTTTAAGGCTCACTTTAAAAAAAATAGTATTTTTTTTCCAATTACATGCAAAGATAGTTTCAACCTTCATTTTTTTTAAAATAAGATTTTGAGTTCCAAATTTTTCTCCCTTCCTGTCTCCCTCCTCTCCCCAAGATGGCTAGCAATCTGTTATAGGTTATGTATGTGCACTCATGTTAAACATTTTCACATTAGTCATGTTGTGAAAGAAGAAAGAGAACAAAAGAAAAAAAACATGAAAAAAGCGAACAAAAAAGTGAAAATAGCATGCTTCAATCTGCATTCAGACTTCATAGTTTTTTTCTCTGGATGTGGATAGCATTTTACATCATAAGTCTTTTGGAGTTGTCTTGGATCACTGTACTGCTGAGAAGAGCTAAATCCATCATAGTTGATCCTCGCACAATGTTGCTGTTCATGTATACAGTATTCTCCTGGTTCTGCTCACTTCACTTAAAATTAATTCATCTAAGACTCACCTTCTGTAGGAAATCTTTTGGACCCTCTTCCCACCATTTCTCAATGCACTCTCCATCTTGAAATTATCTTTTGTTTACTTATCTGTGTAAATGTCTTAGGTGCTCCTTCCTTTAGGAGAGTGTATGCTTCTGGAAGACAAGGACTTTCTCCTTTATATTTGTCTTTATATCAACGAAGTGCTGATATATATGCTGATGGGTGTGTGTATATATATATATACATATATATAACATATATATGCACATATACATATATACTAGTAAAGTGTCTTTACCATTGTATGCTGTTAATAATAGTGCCTGTAGAATTGAATTGAATTGAATGGCAGCCATGCCCCTTTGTCCTATAGCATTCTTGGAAAGTGAGGAGCTTTGGTTTTGGGGAAAGGGGAGTTTCCAACCAGTGCCTGATTTACTACTATATACTTTTACACATATTTCCTGCCTACCTCCCTTCCCCTACCCTTGAACAGAGATGAGAAGAGGGAGAAAAAATAGGAAAGATTCCCAGCTTGTGTCCTCCAAGGGGATAAACCAACTTAATCCCACTAAAGAGATTTTTTAAAAGTGGGGAGGTGAGAGTAAGGGGGGTAGAAAGAGCTTGTAAACAAGTGATTGTAAAAGGTTGTTGTTATTGTTGTTTTACATTTAATTCCTACAGAATTTGAAGGTTCCTCTTTTGCCACCCAATACAACTGGATATAATCGCCTTCCCTGGCAATGCTTTTTTCCCTCCATCTCCTCTTTTCCCAGTAAGGCTGTGGTCAAAGCAGAAAAATTCCTACCCTTCTTCTACCCTTCTCCCATAAGCCCACAGAGACAAGAAGCTTTTGATGTAATCCGTTTGTCCCAAAGTCTATGATTTTCCTTTCATTAAGGACATACAGCCATGAGGGGAGGAGATGAACATTCCCATACTGTTGGTTATAATATTATTTCTTAATAATTTCTTTTAACTACCTAAAGCTTTTGTTTTACTGTGTATTGGGGCTTAGTTGTCTCCCAAGTATAGTAATAAAAGTGTTTTCAGTGTGTTCTTAAAATTTAAAGCCTCGAAGTCAGCACCCAAAACTGAAACTAACGAAAGAAAAATGTGCATAAATTATTAAAAAAAAAAACCTGGCTTACTTTACTTCAAGTTTCAGATTAGTGTGTTTTTCAATGCTTTCCAAGACAAAAAGCAAAATGAAGCAACCCAAGAGGCTCAAAGTAGAGAAAAGAGAATTATTTTAATACTGATTCCTATTTGGATATTACCTCATGAACATAACTCCTCTGAACCTGAAGCAAATGAATTTTATGTTCTCTTATATTTATTTACTTAGGAATTTAAAAGTTCTTTTTTCCTAATTTCCCATCCCTTTGTTACTTGCTACATTATATGATGTAGTTTATATATATATATATATACATATATATATATGGAAATAGAGAGAGAAAGAAAGTATGTGTATACATGCACTATATATATATATACATACAATGCCACTAAAAAAAAAGCTTTATTATGAAATCCAGAGTTGAAATCCCTCACAATGTCCTAATGCTCTAATACTCTGTCACAGAATTCCTATTTGAAATCCAGAAAAGAGTTTTCTTGTAGTCTTCCAATTTTAACTTATGTTATTAGAGCTTCTGAAGCCTTTGCTTCAAGGTAAAATAATCTTTCATCTCCTAGCCAAGTAGCACTACCCCTACTGGATTTAATGTTAATGCATATACGTATCCCAGATCTAAGTGATATATATGTATACATATATGTGTGTATGTATGTGTATATGCATGTATACATATATAAGATATATAGAGATACACACATATATAACATATACACATACATATGCATAGGTGTATATATGTATTAATGAGTACAGTCACTATCTCTCCTGATTTTTTTATTTGCCTGTAACTTTTTTTTAGCATTTATTGGTGGACTTAGAAGGTGAGCAGGCTTCAAACTAACCCCCTATTTGGATTTTGACAGATATTCTAGACATTGACTAACCTCCTATTATGAGATAATGACAATTGCAGAGAAAAGAAAACTTAAAATCTTCAAATGTTAAAGCTAGAAAAGAATATTAGAAGTCACCTAGTCCAGGCACGATTATCCAACCATTATTATTTTCTTTTTAAACTTCTAAGTCTATTCACAAATCCCATCAAAGACATAGCCAGGCATATTAAACATACCCACAGCCCCTCATGGAAGGAAATGGGGGCTCCTTGTTAATTTCAGATAAATGTCCATTTCTCTAGGTGTCAGGGATGCAAACTTGTAAGAAATGACATAGCACCAATTCTTTGTGTCCCTGTTTTCCTGTTACCAACCTATTTTGTGGCTGACTATGGGAAGAGATTAGTTCCCTGCTAATTGTGCTGTTGGTTTTGTGATCCTATGAAAACCCCCTAAAAGTCTGCATGCAAAACCAATGAGCTAGAACATGCTGACAAGCTTAGTTCCAACATGACCAATGTAGCAGGAAAAGATTTTAAAATCATTGCCACTCTGCAGGCACAATGGAACACACAAGTGTTTACAAGGGGATTAAAAGCTGCTTTAGGGAGTTGCATTGAAGATTCCTTTCTCGGACAAGTTTCCTGAAAAACCTGTTGGAACTCTCTCCAGTTCATCAGATTCCAAGCACTCTCAGATGATTTTATTTACTTTATTTTAATTAATTTTAAAAGACCTGGAACATATTGGTAAAATATACTCCCTGGCCCCAGTGAGCAATAACTATTAACAACCTGCCCAATTACTGGAGAAGAAAAAAAATCTACCGACCCCTAGCACCTGGTAATTAAAATTGCTAATCACCAGCAATTATCTGGCAGAGCTTTATAGCTAAGAGAAACAGTTTGACCCTTTGCCCATTGAAAGAAGAATGTTTGCTGTCTATTGATAAGCGCTTAGGCAAAGCTGTCTTCAGCTCCTGCCTATTAAGTGGCCGCTAATAAGAAGTCAACAAAAGAACTCTGACATCTGCGATGGGGACTTCCCTGGGACCAGGTCTAAGTGCACAGGTGTTTGATGTGCTCCTGCCAAAGAACACGGACAGGAGTGGGAAAGTTTACCAATAATTAGGCTAACAGTCCTCGTTTCAAAGTTGGCAGCCCCATCACCCAGCAGCAGCAGCAGTAGCAGCACAGGCAACCGCCTAACCAGCATGGTAATTAGGTTCTAACATTCAGATAAAGTAAAACCAGGAAGCCTGCTCCCTCAATAGCAATAGTAGTAAGATTGTTTTTATTCTCCTCCTTGTTTCCTTGCTAATGATTCTTCTTGTATTCATATAAATGAAAGATGAATTATTAAAAAGGCAAGAACATACCTATTTACTTTGTGAGAAAGAAAGAAACAAACAAAAAGTTTCTCTAACATTATTCAAAAAGTCAGTCAAAGGTGTCACCTGAATAACACAAGTTTATTATAAAAGCCAGAGTTAAAGTTACTGACAAAATAGATACCCTAATCCTCTGTCATGGAGTTCTTATTTGAAATCCAAAAAGGGGTTTTGGTCTGGAGTCTTCCCATTTTAGCCAATATCTCTTGAAGCTCCTGGGACCATTGCTGCCTGATTACAGAAACTTTAATCCCCAAATCCATAAGATTTACGGAGAATTCACTTCCCCTTTGGGGTTTTAAGGTAGTTTTAGGATATTAACATGCTCACCGAATGATCCCAACTTTTATCTTCAATGAGACAAGGAAAGTATAACTGTAGATATCTGTGATTTCACTCAAGCACTGCAAAGATTGAAAAAAACAAACAAACAAAAGAAAGGCAGTGGAAGGATGGAAATCAAATAGGCAGTTTGCTGGCCTAGCTAGCTAGCACCATAGTGGCCCCATACCATCCTTTCAGGCATTGCTGAGAAAATAAAATACTTTTTCCATTACTTTTTTTTTGGTTGCCTGTTAATCATTCTCTTGTCTACCATTTTCTTTCTTTCTCCCTCACTGTACCCAGGAGTACAACTCTGGGTTGGACTACCCCAGAGGACAATTGGACATCTGTCTGCCTTTCCGTTGGGGTAACCTGCTCTTTTGGCATCTGTCCAAGGAAGAGAGAGCAGAAGTGGCCTGCTGCCTTTGGAAAACTTCCCTCGTAGGCTAGCAGACTGGGAACCTGCCCAGTCTGCTTTGTGGAGGTTGGCTAACCCTGGTGGGATGTAGCACTCAACAACGAAATTCGAGTTCAAGCTAGGGAGGACGCTGTTAACCTTTTTCAAGTCAGGCCCTAGTGTCTTGGGGTAGTTTGGTTTCCAATCTTCCAGAGGACTGCTGGACCTAGAATTACCTTAAACCAGCTTTCTGAATACACTGTGGTGTTGGTCACCTCTGGTCCCAGGCCAGAACTTGACTTCTCTGTGGAGAGAAAAAAGAGAAAGAGCCAGTATTCACCTTCCAAAATTCAACCTGATGTCAGCTTCTTACAACAAGCTCCTCTATGCTGTTTCATTCACACATCCTACAAATCCTGTCATGTTCCTTCTCTCCCACCACAGTAAAGCAATATAACATCGGGCAAATTTCTGCATATCAGGGATCATATACCTGTTAGTATATCTTTTTTTTCCCAGATATTTTTAAATTTTTAATTTATGGAATAAAATAAGCATATTTAAGGATGCTACATATTTTTTTCATATATTAGTGAATAGTGAGAGAGAGAATGGCATAGTGTGTTGCGATCTGGCCTTGGTGCCAGGAAGACCCAGGTTCAAGTCTCATCTCTGGTACCTACTGATTGTATATGGCTGTATAATAAAAGTCATTTATCCTCTCAGTGTCCTAGGAATCCTCTAAGAGACTATAAGTTAGAGAGAAACTGCTAGCCTGCATTGGTAGAAGGAGTTTCTTCCCATCAAGAGAACTTAAGAAGTTTCATGCTGCAATGAAATCACAGGCCCATTTTCATCCCAAAGCGTTATGTAAATATGAACTGTCGTTATCACCATTATCCTCACCAGTTCTACAAGTGGGTGAGATTTGATTTTATTAGACATGATTAAAATTTGGCTCATGAGGACTGTCTCTAAGATGCATACAATGGAGGAAAACATCTTTTAAGAGTTGGTGTTGAGCTATCTAACTAGTCCAAATCATCAGGGCCAATTGGGTAATTAATAATAATGATGATGCCAATAATTGACATTTATATAGCTCTTTAAAGTTTACAGAGCATTTAATTTACATTATCTCATTTAAGCATCAGGACAATCCTGTAAGGTAGGTGCTATTTTTATTCTGATTTTACAAATGAGGAAACTGAGACTCAGAGAGGTTAGGGTCACATAGCTAGGAAGTATCAGAGGTGGGGTTTGAGCTTGGTTCTCCCTGGTTCCAGGTCCAGAATGCCATTGACTTGTGCTAAACTACTTCTTACAAAGGTCTGAAAATTAGCATTCTTCCATGAAAAGATGAGAAGGTAATTGAACCAAGGTCTTTTTAGAGGCAGAGATAAGGAAGTGGGAAGGGGAAGGGAAGGGTGTGGACGCAGAAGATTTTGCTTTGGATTTCCTGTGGTAGAGTCCTGGAGAAACAGAGCAAGAACACTGAACAGCCAACTTGACAAGCTGTAGATTGATTCCTGTTAAGCTTTCAAGATATCCTTATAAACTACTAGTAGGAGGCTGAGCCTCTCACCACTGACCCACTTTTGCTTTATCATAAAGTGCTCAGATGGAGGCCGCCACATAAAAAAGAGAAGTGCGAGATCGCTCTGCTTTCAACAGGAGGCACCTGTTCACATGACCTAATGAACCTCAGCAGCAGATAGGTCTTTTTTTCCTTTCAGCATGTGAGTGAAATGCACAGATCACCAAGAGCATTTGTAAGGGGCCAGCCTCCATCATCCTCACATCTTCCACAAAGGAAGGGACACATGACTCTGTTAAGAGTATGGACAAAAACATGGTATGTGCTCATTCTTCCCTAATTAATTGCATATAGAATTTTTCCTCCATTGTCTAAAAATATAAAACCTATGAAAAGGTCAAGAGAGGTTAGTCATTCAGCTTCCTCTTTGTTTAGTTAGCATAAGAGGCTTTCAATGATATGGATTGTAGATTTTTTTTTTTTTGCAAAAGCAATGATTGCAAAACCGTCCTGCCAATAAAAAAATTAACAACAGACCAAAACTGTGAAGGCCCAGTGGTAGAAAAAAAATAGAAAACTGAAATAAACTCTGTTCCATGCTCAGATCATTGGTATTACATGAATGTGGAAGCGCATGTGGCCTGCATTACAAAGAACATACCACTTTTGAAATATCAAATATTTTACTTGCTGATGAGAAATGACAAGGATGGGATTATTAAAGCCTCTCCTTTAGACCCACTGGAAATTTGATATTTCAATTCACATTCTGAAGGCACAAAGGATAACCTCTTCTTCTTTCAGAAATGTTCAGAACCTCACTGCTAAGAAATAGGGTTAAATAAGGAAAGAGATCAGGACACTTTCTTGGAGAAAACATAATTCAGAAGTATGCTAGACCTAAGCATTCCAAGAAATCAATCCAGTGAAAAACAGTTAGATGTTTATCAAAGAAGAGGTAGGAAGCAACATGATCTACTGGGAAAAGCTTAGAAAAAGAACCAAGCAGCCTAAGTTTTGGTCCAAACTTTCCTATTGACCGGCTGGGTGACCTTTGATAAAACATTGAACCCACCTGTACTTAAGTTACCTATCTGAGGTTGGACCTTTAGATCTCTCCCAGCACTAAAAATTCTGTGCAATTATTTTAGTACCTGTTCCAGATAGCCCTCTATTTATACTCTTCCAATTTGGCTCTCTAAGGGTGACTGCTACTTCAGGTTTTATGGATAGCCTAGTAGGACTATGCTTCTTAAACTATAGCGCATAAATCCTTGCTGGTGTGTTTACCATTAATAATTGACTACTAGACACAATTAGCTCTAAGTAAAGGCACTTATTAAAATGGCATGGTAGGAATGATAGCTACAAAATAATTCCCCCATAAACCGGAGGTGAACTCTTCTACCAGTACATGCAGTGTCTGTAGGAAAAGTGGGCTCAAACTTAGATTACAATAATAGTGAGGCACGTATATAGGATACATATGTGACAAAGAGAACTTGAAACTCCTAGTTTATTAATTTCAGGGCCTGGGAGTCCTTTTTCTCTTTATAGGAGTTCTCCTACACCTGCCCTTGGATTTAGCATCTCAGCTGGATTCTCAGGGTCTGCTCGCCTCCATAGCATGATTCTCTTCTCTGTTACCAGGGCACATGGTCCCTGAAACTACTTTTCCTTATCTCTATGTATCTGTCTGGAGTGTGTGACTCTACTCTCCACTGGATATAGTGTCTCCTAGTGGTCTTATCACTCCCTTTCAAAGGTACATGATCAATGAAGGGGAAGAGAGGAGGGAGAAACTCCCTATTACCTCCTTGCAAGGGTTTTTACATAGGGAGTTTCTGGATGGTAATCTCTCTTGTTACAGGATTAGCTATTTAAAGCCCCAGGGATATAACTAATTTGTTTTCTGAACAGTTGATTGTTTCCTTCTTGTCTTTCTCACTCAGAAAAGTGTTCATATCTCATAAAGGCATCCCTGAGTATGGATGCATTTTTATAATTATTTCAACGTCTATCTTGTAATTTAACACAATGTCTTGTAATTACATTAACGGCTTTTGGGGCTGAGGGGTTGGTCAAAGACCAATTCCCCTATACTATCTTTAGAACCAAGGTATGTTGCTGGGGCCTCCAACTTTAGTCTCAGATGCTCAGGGCAAATTTTAATAACACCTCAACACATATGCACTTACATGTACTACAGTTTTGCAAAAGTACAGCCTCACTCTTGTGAGACACTATGGGATAACTGTTGTGTGTATGTAAGCTAATATTTCAAAATGATATAAAAATTTGGTCCAAATGCAAACTAGGTATGTGAAATGGGCAAATTCGCAATGTGGAATATTCTCTCAGTAATTAGCATCCATGTAAAATCTCAAAATACTTTCACAATGTGCCAATGTATTACCAGGTGTGTGGCCAATATACTGTCCTCATAATCTGCAGACCTGTGGTATCAAAAGAAAATATTTAATTGATTTCTGGTTATTAATGGAAGACCAAGAATAGAACTCAGGTCTGTGGGCATTCTATCCCTTTCTTCTCTCTACTTTTCCAATTATTTTATCAAATGGGAAGTTGACATTGAAAATTCTAAGTATCATCCCTGGGAGATTTTGGTCCTTTTCTTGTATTGCTGAATAGACATCAAGTAAATAGTCTTCAGATTGTGGACAGATGGCAGGTAAGATACATCTGGACAACACTCCTAACTTTATTTATTGTTATAGTTCAGTTCCCTTGTGCTTTCTATTTTCATAGATCTAATTGACTGTCTAACATGTATGTTTGCAATATCATTGTCCCATTTAAAATGTTATCATCTGGAGTTTGGAAGTGAGGAGTATTTCTGTTTTGTACGGTGCTTAACTCTGTGCTGTCTCCATGTGAGCATTTAAGAGGCTTCAGACAATTACGAGGAGCTCCTGAGAAGGATTTCGGTTTCCGTTTTACATTCTCCTTGCCATGAAGCAGCTTTTATTTTCTAAACTTTTGGAGCTACACTCCAGACTCAGATACATGGAAAAGCAATCACCATGTTAGAGGTGTGCCATGTGTGTCCCTAAGAACAGTATTAGCCTCCTCCCAAAAAAAGTCATGGAAAAGAACTTTAATACCAAGAGATTGCTTAGAACCTTCACTCACTCCAGCAGCCTCAGACACCCAAGGTATGTGAATGAAGGAAGCAAAACATTCAGGCAAAGAATGAAATGATGAATTGTTGACAAGAGACAGAAGTCTTTCAGTATGAGACACTTAAATGTCCCTTGGTTTAGAAAATCCTTTCTACATTGAACTGCTTCAAAAATAAGATCTCCAAGGTGTCCAAGGCAAGAAAAAAGTGAATAGTACCAACGGTAAGCTCAGAAACTCAGTGGAATCATAAAAAGTCATTTGTAAGGTACATCCCCTTCATTATCCGAGCTGATCCTCACAATGATCCTGTGAAGTAATTACTATAGATATTATTATCCCCATTTTGCAGAGAAGGAAACTGAGACTCAAAGACTTGATCACAGTCACACAGCCAGAAAGTATTGAAGATGGAATTTGAACCCAGGTTCAAATGACTCCATGACTCCAAGTTCAGCCATCTATCTAATATACTGCACTGCTGACTAGACTACACTGGAAATTTGCTTGTGGTGCCTGGTAAGAAGAAATTCCAGCTTACTTGAGTAAGGGAAGCAAGTATGAATTAGTAGAAAGAACCCTGGATTTGGAATCAGAGGATTTGATTTGAATACTCATTCTATTACTTACAGAATTGGGCAAATCATTTCACCTTTGGGCAAATTGGGCAAATCATTAGGTCAATAATTTCCCAATTCCAGGCTGCAGTTTCCCCGTCATTGAACAGTATTGTATAGTGACAAGTTTATTGACTCTAAAGTCAGAGGACTTGGGTTCTTATCTTACCTCTACTGCTCTCTCTCTCTCTCTCTCTGTGACCTTGGATAAAACACTTACCCTCTCTGGGACTTAGTGTCCTCATCTACAAAATTAGGGGGTTGGATCATGTGACCCCTGGGGTCTCTTCCAGTGCTACATCAATGTTTATATGACTATATGGTCATTAGGTTACCTTCTGATGCCAGAAACTAGGATCCATGTAAAAGTTACCTGCTCTTTGACCAACTTTCTTTTTTTTATAATTTTTAATTTATGGAATAAAACAAGTGTTTCTATGACATAGTATAATAAAAAAGATGATTGCACATGAAACTGTAAATCTGTTATGTACAACTTGCTATTCCTTTTAAATATGTAATTAAATTATCATATAATTTTTTCCTTTTTTTTCTTCCCTTCCCCCTGCCCTAGAAATGGCTACCGTTAGACACAAATGTGTATTTGTGTGTGTATATATGTATATATATATATACACATATGTATGTATATACACATATATGTATGTATATATGTATATGTGTGTATGTGTGTGTGTAAAATCTTTCCATGTACATTTCAGTTCTTCCTCTGGATGTAGATGGTGTCATTCTTCACATGTCCTTTGTAGCTAATTTGGGTGTTTACAACAGTCAAAATGACCTAAGTGCTCAAAGTTGTTCTCGAAACAGTATTGCTGATACTATATACAACATTATTTTGGTTCTTCTTTGACTAACTTTCTACAGGCTCATTTCCCACCTTCCACAAGGTTATGTTCCAGAGGAAATTCTAAAATCTCAATGTAGGATGCCCTTTATTTTATCCTGAGCTCCACCTTACTTCTTCTCCCTTCCTGTCAGTATCATTCCACCAGTGCCAGTGCAAATAAATGCCCCAGGCAGGAACCAGCAGAGGAAATTTAAATATGGGGGTGAAAATAAGTGATATGGGGAACCTACAGAGCCAGTTGTGGGAGAGTCGATAAAAGTTACAGTAAGATATCTCTGCCAGCTAATCACACAAAGTGAGGGACAGATAAGAGATAACAAGATCATAAAGTGCTGAAAAAATTCAAGAACATGTCTCCTAACTATTTATCCTTTTACAAAGCATGGAAAAGTTGTCTGATTAAAATGGAAGGGAAGACTGGTCATTGGCTCCTCCCTGGTAGCATTCGAAAACTTAATACTACCAGCCTTAGGGACAAGTTGAGAAACTGAGGTGTTCCAGGCAAGGACCATCTCTGTGGAATGTGGACTCTCATGCCCCTTTGTGGAGGGGAAGGAATTTTCTCTCTTCTGCCCATTCTTCCCCCTCCCGGCCCCACATATGTACCCTATCCCAGCCCTGCCATAGCATCTAGTAGTTTGAGGTATGGAACAAAGACACAACTTCAAGATGGACACAGACACTAAGTAGCCATATTCAGGACATGAAACAGCTTGAAGGGATATGACCTCTGACTGCAAAGAAGAGATCCGACGATAGATACGGTCAAGAGAAAATTAGCCTTAAACAGTCAAAAGTTAAGATGAGGAGAAACGCAGACCCAGGAAGCTTAGTTGAGTGAGTCACGAAACAAAGATAATGTGCACAGGGTGGAGAATACTGAAGACTCAGCTAGAAGAGAAAGGACATCCAGGCTGCAGTACCAGAAGGAGGAGCTGCCTCAGTCACATCTGTTTCCTACATATATGCCTTACTCACGTTGTACTCTAAGTTTATGTCCACTCTTCCCATGAGAATTGTGTCTCTATGGGAAAATATGCTACAGATTCATGGAAGGAATATTTTGTAATTGTTGGTCTTACTATGCCATCTTAGTAAATGTCTTTGCTTGGAGTTAATCGTGTCTACTATCAAAGGTGACACACCAGTGGGGGCTTATGACTGATAGTTTTTAAGAGTACAGACCCATCGATCATCCTTGGGAATCTCTTCCCACAATCCAACCCATGAGTATGAGTTCAAATTAGAAAGTTATCTCAGAAGGGATATTATATGTGAAAGAGATCGAAGCAATATATGATCTGCTTAACGCAAAAAGAAAAAAAAAACGAACAAGCACTGTAGGGACAGGATCTACAATTAGTCAATACTTATTAGTCAGAGATTGAACATATAGTTTATAGAGACTGAGCCATTCCCATGACTTAAAATCAAATAAGAACAAAGATGTAGCTATTCTTACCAGTAAAGGACCATTTGTATGCAACATATTTCAACCACTGGATTATTAGCCATTTTATCAGATTGATATTCTATCCTTTGCCATTGTGAATTTCTGTAAACTAACCTCCACACCTGAATTACACTTACTGTTCATCTTATCTCAAAATCTTTAACTTCCTTTATTCTAGTTGGGTATCATAAGCATTTATTCAGCAACTTCTATGTCCAAATTACTGAAGACACAAAGTCAAAATGAGAATGTTCCCTGCCTTCAAGAAGCTTACGTTCTATTGGGAGTATGTGTTATATCTTACCCTTAGCCTTTCCTGAACTCCTGGGTTCTTAGTGCTCCTCCCAACTCAATTTATCATGTACATATTGCATTTCCTCTATTAGAATAAGCTCCCAACAGGCAGGGGCTATTTCATTTTAGTCTTTATGTACCTTGTGTATGTTAGAGGTTAATAAAATTTTTGTTTACTTGAGCTGAATCCTAATGGAGGAATTTCTACCTAACATATGTGTTAGAAAACAAAAACAATAAATAGGAATGCTATCAAATGGTGTCAAAGTCAAGAGAACCTTGACTTTTGTTGTTATTATTTGTTGTTTTGTCTTCTTAATGTGATCTTTCTTTTAATTACAGGTAAAGAGTGCTCCAGATTGAAATTCAGATTTTTTTCCTGAAATATAAGTTCTTAGAAGACAAAATCTACGTCTGAATCCCTCCCAATATAGTGACTAGCATAATACAATGAATGAGCCTCATTGATACATTTCTATAACTATCAAGTCAACCCAAAATCAATTGGCTGTGAATTGATTCATAATCCTAAGAACTCATTTATTCCTACTATGCCTCAGAGCATATCTGTGAAAGGAAACTACTGACTGCTATCCACAGAGATGAGTTTCAGGAATAAATATAAATAAAAAGTATTTTTAAACCCTTTGGAACCAAGAAAATTATCAAAATGATGATTATTAATATTTAAATAGCTACCATTTACATAAACTTTCTAGTTTATAACCTTCACATATATCATCTCATTTGATCCTCGAAACTATGTATATAGTACAAGTATTATTATCTCCATTTTGCAGTTGAAGAAATTGATCATCAAAGAGATTAAATTACTTGCCCGAGATCACACAAGGTAGGAAAAAACAGGATCAGCAAATCAGTATCTCCCGACTTCCATTCTAGTATTCTTTTCCTCTTTACATGGGTGTCAAATCCATAGCCTACAGCCCACGTGCCTCCCACATGGAACCTGATTAAAATGTTATTGGAAAATGTTTAACAAAATAAATAAAAAGAGAAGAAACACTTTCATTCAGTCATTTTTCAGTTCGGTCCAACTCTTCATGATCCCATATGCAGTTTTCTTGGCAAAGATTCTAAATTGTCTTGCCATTTCTTCTCCAGCTCATTTTATAGATGAAGAAGCTAAGGCAAACAAGGTTGTGACTTGCCCAGAGTCACACAACTAATAGATGTCTGAAGCCAGATTTTAACTCATGAAGACGAGCCTTCCTGACTCCAAGCCCATCACTCTATCTGCTGCACAACTAGCTACTCTGTCAATAAAACATAGATAATATTAATTTTAAAACTGTCAAAATGCAGCCATAAAGAATTCTTAAGTATTCTTTAGTAGCCCCTGTTTCTAGTTGAGGTTGTCAACACAGTAATTTGAGTGCAAGATGATGTTATACAAACATTGCCTCTAGTAAACATTTTATTGGCCAATGGGTTAATTTGTTTCAGTCCCTTTTTCTTGTGCTCCTGTGTCCCACACACCACCTACCACTTTCCTTTGCACACCTCTCCTCCCTGTAGGCCTTTGTAAAACATGGGAGTGGAAGTCCGCTAACTCTAGGGGAGTTCCCAACATTTTCAGAGCTGTTCTATACCCACCCCGCGCTGTAATTCTATAGCAAATACAAAGAAAAGAAAAGTGTCAGACCTGTTTTTCTTCACGTACATACTTCCTGTACCCAACCTGTGCCAGATTTTCCTTGAGTGTCTACTGAAAGCAATGCAAAATACTGACACTTGGTGCCAAAAAGTTAATCAAAGCTCTTCCTCCTTTCCCCTAAAGCCCTACTCATCTCAGTAATAATAATAATCCCTTTCAGGATTAATTATGGCGCTTATTCATTTTCAAAGCCCATTCACCTGCATGATCTCATTTGAGTCTTGCAAATGCTACATGAGGGAGATAGCATGAGTTTAGTGATAAGGAAACTGAGGCTGAGAGAGGAAAAGAGATTTGCCCAAGGTCACGTGACTAATAAGCGGTAGCATTGGGATTAGAACCCAATTTCTTCTGACTCTTGAGTCCAATGCTCTCTCTACAGAGAAGTGCCATTTCCAAAGAGGAAAACAATTACCAAAAAATAAAAAGCCAGCCTGAGCTAAATCTTTATACTTTCATTTAGTGACTACAAGATATATTTAATAACCTTAAATCACTCCGTAAATGTGAATTATTATTATTATTATTAAGATGAATAGCTATGAAATGCTTCACAATGGCACAATTACATTTGCATGTGATTGTCATATACAGGAGAATTAGCTTTGGAACCTGATCATCTGGGTAGCAGGTAGGTGGCACAGTGGGTGGAGTGTGGGGCCTGAACTCAGAAAGACTCATCTTCCTGAGTTCAAATCTGGCCTCAAACACTTCCTAGTTGTGTGGCCCTGGGCAAGTCACTTAATCTTATTTGCCTCAGTTTCCTCATCTTAAAAATGAGCTGGAGAAGGAAATGGCAAACCTCTCTAATATCTTTGCCAAGAAAACCACAAATGGAGCCACAAAGGGTCAGACGTTACTGAAAACACTGACAACATCAATCTGGGTTCAAATTCCAGCCCTGTCACTTCCTGGCTATCTTTCTGTCCTCATCTCTCTTCCTAGATGATCCCTATGGTCCCTTCTGGATCTAAGATCTCATGATCTTATGGCTTGCAGTATAACCAATTCAACCAGTTGGACCATTTTCCTGATCAACAGAGACCACCAGGGCAGTCCTGATGGTTGGTCTTTTTTTTGGTTTGGTTTGGTTTTGTTTTGTTGTTAGGCAATTGGGGTTAAATGACTTGCCCAGGGTCACACAGCTAGTAAGTGTCAAGTGTTTGATCTGAGGCTGGATTTGAACTCAGGTCCTCCTGACTTCAGGACCAGTGCTCTATCCACTGCGCCACCTAGCTGCCTCAGATTGGCAGTCTTTTAAAATATACACTGTTGGGTTTAATGGCTGATTTATTTTGTGTATCTGACCTCAGCCACAGTTGTGAAGATGCCTCAGTCCCTAATTCACCCTGTAGGGTGTCACAGACAAAGAGTTCTGCATTTTCCCAGGTCTCAGAGGGAGGATGGTACAAATACAAGTCCACTTCTTATTGAAGCATTAAGAATAGATTGTAGTTGTTCATCCTTCATTTTCAGAGGACCAAGGACATTTTGGAGTGATGTCATGAATTGGATTTAAGTGAGGCACAGATGCACAAAGTTCCAGTGACAGGACAAAAGTCAAGATGACTGGTGACAGCTAGGATGCAGTGGATGACCTGAGTTACTGTGCTGATCTCCCTCCACCTCCCAGTGGTCTCTTCTGGTCTTTGAGGTTCTGAGCACTGATTCTTTAGGACCTTCTACAGCTCCTCAGTACAGGTACCTTGGAACCCCTATGCATTTGGGCTGTTCTGGTCTCAGCACTTCCAAGCTGTTCTACTTGCTTCCTTTCCTTGGTGGTTTCTAAAGTCCTCATCCTGGAGTTTTGTTACCACTTTGGGGATTTTTTAGGAAGCTCTCCACTCTTCGTGTCTCCAGACATAGAGCATTACAGACTACATGTATATCTCCAGCCTATTTCTGATTCTGCAGAGAGACTACTGGTTTATTTGCTTGTCCTGGTGCTGGTTTTATTAGAAGACCCTTTTTCTATTACCTGTGGACTTTAGGCTGACTTGGGCAGTTCTGGGGTAAAAGAAATAATTTACTATAGTTTCTCATTGGACTTATTGATAATTATTCAGTCTGTACCAATTTTAAGTTTTTGCTAGAATAGGTTTGTGGGAGCTGGGTTTTCTGCCTTCATTCAAGCAACCAGTTGGCCAGAAGTCTTTGACTAGACTATGGCATTAGCTTTCTAACTGGTCTCCCTGCCTTAAATTTCTTTCCTTTCCAATTTATCATCCATTCCGTTACCATGAAGATTTTTTTTTTGAAGCACTGGTCTGACCACATCACTTCCTGCCCATTGAGTTCCAGTAGTTGCCAATTACCTTCAGGAATAAATATAAAGTCCTCTGCTAAATTCTTAATAACATGGCCCCTTCCTGCCTTTCTAGTTTTCTTAGATGCTATTCCCCTCTTTGCACTCAATGGTTCTAGCATCACTGGTCTACTTGTAGTTCCTTGACACTCCATCACCCATATCTTTGCCTTTGCAATTACTGTTAATGCCTGGAATGCCCTCCCCCCTGACCTCTTCTTTTAGCTTTTCTGCCTTCCTTAAATACTCAGCTCAGATCCAGCCTTCTACAGTAAGCTTTTCTGAGTCTGCTCAGCTCCCAATGCTTTGCACTCTCATACTGTCAACTTTCTCTCTGTCTCTCTCTTAAAAACAGGGACTGTATTTGTCTTTCCACACTATTTCATACATAGTAAATGCTAATAAGAGCTTTTGGTTAAGTCTTGATGTGTAGATTCCTTCTACCAACACACATTGGAAATCACCTATGACTTAGTAGATAAATCTTACCTCCTCTCTTGATTGATGCCTGGAATGCTGTAATTTATGGAGTGCTCTGGACCTTTTGCGACTGTGGTGGTCCATGAAAATAGATGCTTTCCACTCAAGTCACTTTTTGACATATCATTGTAGCTCAAAATAAAATCAGTTGGTTTAATGTTTGTAGCCGAGGGCCCCAACCCAAAATGAATGAATTGATCAATGAATTAAACAATGAATTCTTCCTCATTCTTACCACTGTCATGATCAATGCCATTGAGGTATCTCTCTGGTGGTAGAGAAGATTGAGTCATGTGTATCCAGATGATCAAAAAGCTCAGTATAGTATCCTTAAGTGTGTATGAACTGGTAATAAGCAGGGGCATCCAGAGTTGAGAGTATCGACAAAGACACTATTGATTAGTCCTTCTTTTGCATGATTGACCACACTCTTGCCCAGGTATTTAGTGCATATAAGGAAGCATATAGGGAGAAAACATATCCTATTGGGTTCTTTCTAGTTGTACAGCAATTTGCAGGGAGTTCTCTGAAATACATAGAGATTAAATGACTTGCCCATATAGCTACTAAATGTCAGAGGTAGAATTTGAACTCTGGTCTTCTTGTCTCTAAACTCAGCACTTTCTTCACTCTACTGTACTCCCTTTCTACTCTGGACTCTTGCCTGTGGACACATGAAAGTCCCAACATTTCCATTTACTTGCTCTGTGACCAAAGTGCTTCAAATTTGTGGAAATCTTGGAAAATGATGAGGCTGTACCTTCACCTAGATCATATCTAAAGTCTTGTACAGTTCTAAAAATTATAATCCTTATGATGCTTATTAATCTACCAATTCTGTAAACTCTAAATAGATCTGACAATTTCAGTAACTTCTATCCATATGCAAAATTGCATTGAAATCTATTAACAATTGTAGAAAATAGGCTCATTTTAAACCTTTTGGTGCAAGATGGTCAATTAAAAAATAAATATATTATGTGTCTTATTCTTTAAAGTGCATCCAACTTGGTTAAAATCTTTCTCTACTCTGGAAAAGAGCAAACCTTGAAATGACAAGTAGGTAAACTGGAACAGAAGCCACTTGTCTTGGTCAATGATGCAATGAGTTGGGAGGAGAGACACACCTAAACAATTATACATTCCACTAGAATATAGAAATTCAATCAGGTTGAAGAGAATGCTAGTTGAGTAATGAGTGGCCTCTAGGCCAGATATTTAGTTCAGTTTCCTACTGACATTTCCATTCTCAGGAATTCTGTTTGGTTCCAATCAACAATGCTTAATATGTGTCAGGTACTATACTAAGTGCTGGGGATATAAGGAAAGGTGAAAACAGTCCCTGTCATTAAGGAACTCACATTCTAGTTAGAAAGACATGTCAATAATGATGGACATAGAAGATATGTACGGAATAGGTAGAAGAAATAGATAGAAGGGGAAAGCACTAGCAGCTTAGGGGCTCCAGAATGACCCCCTGCAGAATTGGGATTTGAGCTGAATCTTGAAGGAAACCAAAAAAGTTACAAGGTGGAAGTCAGAAGGGAAAGTGTTCTAGGCACAGGGAAGAGCAGTGCAAGGGCAAGAAGACAGGAGATAGCGTGAGATGGTAAAGGATACAAGGAGGTCGATATAACTGGATCACAGATTTCATGGAGGGAAGTAATGTATACAATGGATGGAAAGTTTGGAAGGGACTGAATTATGAAGAGATTAAATGTCAGATGATTTCATATTTGATCCTGGAGGTAATAGGGACCCACTGCAGATTATTGTGTAGGAAGGGAAGGGACACATATTTGCACATTGTTTTTTTTTTCTGGAGCCAAATAGCCTAAGGAATATCGAATGGCCTTCACCTGTGGATTTTCTAGTCACACATGAAACAGACTTCAGGAATTTTCTAAAAATGAATAAATTGTATCACCTTTTAATGTTTTCTTCTAAGAAGTGATTTAAATCCTCTAAGTTAAATGTGTGTGCCAATATAAGTAAATTCAAGCCACATGGAAGGAAGCTTCCCCATCCTGCCCCAGCTTCTGCAGCAATTTTGCTTCAGTGGGAAACTGATGGTATTGCTGTTTTTTTGTGTGTGTTTTTTTCCATTCTGGAAGAATGGCTTTCTCCCTGGTAACAAGAAATCACAATATCCTCTCTTCTTCTGCAGTGCTAACAATCAGCTGCAGATATAAGACAGGACAGGGTAGAATGTTACATCTATTCCAACCAATTAAATCTATAAGTCTACCTTTTCCAAGAAGCTTTCCAGCTTCAATGACCCTTCACCATTCTAGATGCCTATATTTTCCTCTCATTTCAGATGAGGCTGTCATCTTCTGTGCCCTTGGATTGTAAACTCTTTGGGACCAAACATTTCGCTCTTGCTATATCTTCCCATATTATGAAGCACTGTATATGTTTATGGTGTTTTATATATAATTAATAAAATTATTATTGGGAATTTACAATTAAAAAATAAAATTAAAAACAATTTCAGTGGTAGTATCAGAACACTCTCTTCAAAAATTACACATTTAGCAAAAAAAAATGACACATTCAGAGGGAACACCAAAACTCTGCATCCTCAATCTACAATTTCCTCACAGTACATAGGTACACTAAGCTATACTTCTCACCCACCAATCTCCTCTACTTGGGAGGTGACAAAGAAACTGATAACGAGATACAGGAGGGAAGAGAGGAGATGGAATAATATTCTTAGATGATTTTTGAGAGCCTGACTCTATTCCATCCCTTTGGATCATCCTAGAAAAGTGCTCTGCCTATTCTTTCCTCATAGTGGATATACTAACACATAAAGTTTGCATCAATGTACAAATAACATCTGGGCAGCTGGGTGGTACAGTGGATAGAGCATAGATCCTGGAGTCAGGAGGAACTGAGTTCAAATATGACCTCAGACACTTACTAGCTATATGACCCTGGGCAAGTCACTTAACCGTTTACCTCAGCTCCTCCTCTGTAAAATGAACTGCAGAAGGAAATGGCAAACCACGATAAGATCTTTACCAAGAAAATGCCAAATGGGGTCATGGAGAGCTGGACATAACTGAAACGACCCAACAACAACACATATAATATCAATTATGGTTGAAGACCTAACACTGCAGGCAAGGAAGAAAAATTAGAAAGTATTTGATCTCAGTTTCTGTAACTACCTCTATTATGAACAATAGAATTGTATTGATTTAATTAAGATGCTAAACCGTGATAATAGTTTCTTGTTTTGTTTTGTTTTAGTAAAGGAATATATTGACTAAGCCTGTTCTCTACAGGGGTTCTCTCCATCCAATTAAAATACAAGATGTGAAATTCGAACTTACTTATGAAATTCAATAATGTGCTTTTTTTTATTTACCCATAGGCATTAATGATTTCAATGAAAATGGATTATCTCACTCAAAATATACAGGAACCTAATTTTATATATATATGGAAAGGCAGAGAACATACACATTCATAACATGAACATATCCTGTCTCACTTCTCTTGGGAAATTAATTGTGCCTATATTATCACATCTGTAATCAACTTAAAGATTTATTTCATTAACAGTTACTGTTTTCATTAGGGATAATTAATGAAGCAAATACATTTCAATTTTGTCAGATTGCATTTGTTTAGCTTAGAAAAGTAATGCTGGTGTTTATTATCTTTTACCAAAAGCTACTCCCACTCCAGACCCCAACAACATCTCTATGAAACCAAATGCTGTAGAAGAATGAACCCTAGATCCTGTGTTGGAAGACCTACTCTGAATCCTAGCTCAGCTATTGACTACCTCCCCTAACACAGGGCTAGTCACTTCTCTGGGTTTCAGCTGCCATGTCAGCAAAAAAATAAATACCTAGTAATAGTAACTAGCTTTAAATAGCACATTGAGGTGAGGTTAGCAAAGTACTATACAATTTTATCCTCATATCACTGTATCATTTTATCCTCATAATAACCATTGGATGGAAGTGCTATTATTATCCTTATTTTAGAGATGAGGAAACTGAGGCAGACAGAGGTTAAGTGATTTGCCCAGGGTCAACCAGCTAGTAAATTACCAAGGCCAAATTTGGACGTAGACCTTCTTGACTCCATTGTGCCACCTCAAATGAGAGTATCAAATTTGATGATTTCTAAGGTCCCTTCAGGGCAGCTAAGTGGCACAGTCAATAGAGTGCCAGGCTTGAAGTCAGGAAGACATCTTCGTGAGTTCAAATATGGCCTCAGATGCTTACTAGCTGTGTGACCCTGGGCAAGTCACTTAACCCTATTTGCCTCAGTTTCTTCATCTGTAAAATGAGCTAGAGAAGGAAATGGCAAATTACTCCAATATCTTTACAAAGAAAATCTCAAATGGGGTCATGAAGAGTTGGACACGACTGAAACAACTGAATAGTAACAGAAGTTCCCTCCAAGTTCTAACATTCTATCATCTGAGGACATATTGGCAGCTCCTAATGAGGACAGCTGAATATAGACATCATTAGGCTTATGGGAACATTTTACTCATTTTTAGATTAGTCTGATGGACCTAGTGTTTGATAGATGTTAGCCATGGCATCCACTTTAAAATACATAGAAACCAGACTCATGACATGATAATGATAATACATCTTTTATGTAAAATGAAACAACTTTGCTGACTGTCATTTCCAAGGCTCCTTTGATCACCAACAATAGGATTTATCCTGAATGAGCTGAATACAGTACTTATGAGCTTATGCTCTGGTATCCAACCTTTCTTAATCACCTACTCCAGTGAACAGGGGAGATATTTGGAAGTACTAGGACCACAGGGAGTCTATGAAGGAAACATATCATAGAGTGTCCCAGAAGTCTTTGTGCAGTTTTGAGCTCTAATAGCTTGAATTAATGCTCTACTGGCTTGAAATATCAAGCACTAATAGCTTGAAACTACACTAAAACTTTTGGGATACTCTGTTTCTGCTTTCAAGCATATGGTTTATATATGTGGTTTCTAAAGTTCATGAGTGAACAGAATATGGAAATGTGGTGGGCATGGCTATCTATGCGTGATAGAGTTGGAAAACAGAAATGAAGCTGCATAGCACCAGATGTTGTCGACTCCACTTAGAACTCAAGAACAGAATGAATCACCCTGACTATTTGTCCTGGGGAGTCAATTCATAAGCATTTTTTTTCTGATGTTGTGGAAGAGGTAGAATCAGGAGAACGGACATTATGTGGATCACCTTCCCCCAAGCTAACATTTATATAGAGGTGAAATCTAGCTAAAATGAACATCAGTGATAACTCTGATCAATAGAATCTAGGGCCCAGATCCTGCAGTAGGAATAGTCAGTAAGTGTTATTAAGTTGTTTCAGTTGTTTCTGACTCTTTGTGAACCCATTTGGGGTCTTCTTGGCTAAGATACTGGAGTGGTTTGCCATTTCCTTCTCCAGTTCATTTTATAGATGAGGAAACTGAGGCAAACAGGGTTAAGTGACTTGCCCTGGGTCACACAGCTAGTAAGTATCTCAGGCCAGATTTGAACTCAGGGAAATGATTCTTCCTGACTTCAGGCACAGCACTCTACTCACTGCCCAGTCAGCAGGTAGAAGTGAAACAAAAATGAATTTGTAGGAGCTACCTGAGAGTCTGAGTGGGTTTGCCTGCCAATGTTAATTGTGCCTTCCACTCTTACATTAATTGTATTTTAGCTCCTAGTTGGTACCTTCTCCTCCTACAGCTGCCATGGAGATCTCTTTGTTTCTCCCTCTACTCTTCCTACCTCCCTACTACTAGGTATATGGCAAAGTGATTATAGCAATTTGTCATACTCTAACGATGACCAGTCAATCATCCCAGCCTGCCTCAACACCATGAAAAAGCAGCAGAGACCAGGTCTGCAGCTCAGGATTTGCTGAACCTCAGCCACTCATTCCATGAGGTCCTCTTTAAACTTGGGGACAATACAATCTTGCCATGGGGAAAAGCCAGCTTTGTTCCTGTCCTTCAGCAAATCAGCAAAGTGCAAACTGTATTAGCTGTCAGCCACCACTGATGGCAATTTTCATGTGTCCTTCATTGCAGTAATTAGGGAATTAAAATAGGTAACGTAATAATAGCTAGCATTTACATCCACAAAAGCAGACTGAAAAAACTCCCATGAAACAGGGCTTCCAAGGTCAACGGACCCACTGCTCTCCTTTCCTTTGTAATGATGGAATAAAAACAATTTCTCATGGGCTGTTGGTCAAGTGTCCAGTTACCTCTGGGAATAGGCTAACTTGGGAAATAGGAGTTGCTCTGATTGCACCTGCTAGCTTTGGTCAGGAAGCAATTGCATCTATAAGCTCACATTTCTATTGTGTGTAACAGTTTATTATTACTATTAATAACAGTATTAATGACATGTATAGAGTGCTTTAAGATTTGCAAACTGCTTTACATATGTTATCTCATTTGATCCTAATAACAACCCCATGAGTTGGGTAATGTTATTGGTCCCAATTTATCGATAAGAAAATTGAGGCTGAGTGTGGTGAAGTGACTTGCCCTGAGTCACACAAGTGATAAGTGTCTGGGGCAGGATTTGAACTCAGGTATTTACTACTCCAACAATCCTGTGATAAAGGTGGCATGAGCACTGTGACTCCTTTTTTGCCTCCATTGTGGAATAAGAGCTCAATGAAGTGGTTTCTTGACCGGGATCACCTAGTTAGCAAGTGTTGGAGCATGAATCCCGATCTCTTACATCCAAGTCCTGAACTAAGCCAGGCTACTTCCCAGAATGGTGGAAATACCTTGAATTAGGGCAGCTGAATGGTTGGACTGAGAATAAGCCCTAATAACAGTAAATAGCACAAAAGACCTATGTTTCAAACAAATCATTCTGAAGCTTCTCTTTGATTATTCACTAAAATTTTATACCTCTTTCCAATCACTGACTTCATTTGGGATCTAAGAGTAAACTGGAAATTCTCCTACATCTAAGAACATCTATTAAGCTTTTACAAACTTTTCTTTAGATTTACCAAGCTCCCACATAACAGATAGCAAAATTTGAGAACACGTCTAGAATGTCAGGCTACTCTTCCGTTTGCACCAAGTGATAAAAACCCAGAACTAGAGAATTATTGTGAACAATGCTTCAGTGTGCCTTTTATCCTAACCTCTTGGACCAAATATAACAGAATCTTTTTAGATAGCAGGTAGGAGAAAAAGGTGACCTACTTAAATGTACATTAGATACATTCTGGAATTTCTTTTTTAATGGATGTTAATTAAACTGGTTTCACTTTGTTAAAACACTCAGCTCCAAGGACAGTGGGTGCTGTAGGAACAAACCTTACAGTGCCCTTAGGTATAATCTGCCCTCCACAACTGCTATGGCTGGAGCATCCTTACATTACTAGAGCTCAAAACATAATAAACAGATCTGTTAAAGTACCAATGATGTCTCTATTGACAGACTTTTAAAAAGAGCTCAGTGACCTTGCCTAATTAGCCATGTAATAAACCAGAACTGAAAGGGCCTATTCCCACAAACCAGAGCTCAGCGCCACTCCACCCCCTGCCTATCAGAGAAGTCAGGCGATGTAATGTAGAGTGCACCCACTTAGCCTTATACCCTTTCTGAATATAGTTAAAGAAAGATTAACAAAGAAATCTTCTCCCAACCAGCTGAAAAAGAAGACTTGTCTAAATAAAAGTTCTCTGAGCGCTCCGAAGCAATAGTGCTCCCCTGGTTTCCCTGGACCCGTTAGCTGGCTTAAGAGTAGGAGGCTGACAACAGACTTTCATTTTTCCTGACTCAGATTTTCTCCTCCTTGTGAACCTCAGGTCATCATCAAATGTATTTTTCTCTCTTGTAAAGAAAACATTTCTCCCAGGGGAAGTTAAGCAGGCTCTAGCAATCCACCATTATTTCTTTGATGACTATGCCTGACCATCTATATCATTCCAGAATAAGCTCTTTAGAGGCATTATTCTATGGGCAGGTACCAGTTGATTTTACAAATTTTGGTCCTACATCTGATAAACTTGTTTGCAAGAGAGGGTCATTTTTTAAAAATGTGTCCAAAACAAAATCCTGCAAAAAATAGAAAGTCCTTCTCATCCTTGGGTTACCAAAGCTATGGAAAAAAGATCAAATGAAGAAAAAAAATTCAAACAAAATTAGGTTTCAAGGGGTGGCCAGGAATAATGGTCCCCTCTTTAGGGAAAGAAACAGATTTCCTGACTGGGACTTTTGGGATCTACAAGTTGAGAAGGTAGCAACAACACTTGATGAGAATCTAAAGTCCCATTTCTTACATTTGTAACAGTCTTTTCCCTGCTCTGATATTCTACCTTTCCTCCAATAATCCCCTGGGAGAGATAACCATTCTTGATAGTTTCCTACACATAGTCTCAATGCTACTTTATAATTTTGTTTCTGATTTGCTGGTTCATTTCCCAAATATTATTAATGTTTTTTCCTGTCCTTTTATATTTTATCTCTATGGTCCTGAACCAAACCCTAACTGGATATTTATTTATTCTGAATAAAATGACCTTTAGAACATACTTACTCCCCCATTTAGGATTCTCTAGCATGGTAACCATCAAAAAGTTCTAGGCCATAATGAACTAATATAAATAATACCAAGATGCATAGGATCATATTTCACTAAGAATCTCCCCCACCACACACACAATAACGTGATATACTTAACAACCCATATTCTGTTTGTGTGTGTGTTGTGTGTGTGTTAACACACCTAACGTATTAATTTTGAAGCTATATCATTAATCCTTTTGTATTCTTGAATTACCCTCATACAAAGAACTCAAATATATACATATATACATATATATACACATACATACATATATTTATGTATATATGTAAATATATGAATACAGGTATATATGTATATGTGTGAGTGTATATATGTATATATATGTGTGTGTGTATATTTGTGTATATATGTATATGTGTGTGTGTATGTGTGTATGAGCATGGGTAGGTTTTTATGTTTCTCTGTACTTTTGACCTAGAAATGTAAAAGTTGACTAAAAAAAAACTCAATAAGGTTGTCCTTTCTGAGACAATAAAACATCCTCAGAAATGTAAGGTTTTGAACTTATTTTAAAGTATTATGTTGAATACTGTCTGGACACAAGAGTTTCTTAATCTTTCGTGTGTCATGGACCTCTCATTATCAAATGAGATAATATTTATAAAGTGCTTAGCACAGTGCCTGGTATATAATAGAGGTCTGATAAATGTTTGTTACCTCTCCTCTTCCTTGCCTTTAGCAAAGTCTTTGGACTTTTTCTCAGAATAATGTTTTTAAATGTATAAAATAAAACAAAACAGGATTACAAAGAAAACAAATTAGATTTAAATATATACAAATTATATATGTATGTATATATATATAATATATATAATATAGTATGGTTATAAAAATTTTTTTAAATACATTCACAGACCCGAGGTTAAGAACCCATGATCTAGTCTAGGCAGAGTACCACATTTTCACACAGCAGAGGGAAAAATCAATGGGAGTATAACATATGTTACATTTCAAAAATCATGTTGGAACACATCAGAGCCCAGCTGATGCTCATGCCTGGTGCCCTTTGAAGTTGCTGAGGCTGGCACACAAGTTAAGGGCAGCATTTTGTCCAGATGCACCAAGGTTTCTTGGGCGAACATGGGTTGGTGTGGCAATTAACCTAATCAAACCAACAGCTTTGAACCATTCCCAGAAAGAGAAACAGGAAGAGTGTACACGCTGGCATCTTCTACTGCTGTTGGATGTTACCACTGCCTCAGAAAAACCTATCTGAAAGCTCATCTGTGCAGCCCAAATCTCCCCAAGCAGACTTCTAGAGAGCCAGCTAAGTCTTCTGCAGAGCTCTGGGCTGGTTCAGATTTTTTCCCCTGGCCACGAAGGATGGAAGATGACGCCCTCCACTGGCTGAGCCTCCACTTTTCATCAATCATCAGATGCTAAAGAGAAATCACTTTGAACACTGAGGCGGGTAGCTAGAGGCAATTACTTGTGATTGATAGCTCTAAATATGAAACGGCATGTACCTCATCCATGAAGCATGGAATCAGAGGCATATTGTTAGTGGGGGAGATGAATGGAACTTGAGATAACCTTGGCAAATTAGGCATATGTTAGCATTAAGCTTTGTCAGTAAGCAGGCTATAAATTACAGACATATTGTAACTCCATAAACTCATCTAATGAATTGAATGACAGTGGTAATTTAATGCAGAATGTAACAGTTTAACCCTTTTAAGAATTTAGCTACATTTCCGTATTATGCAACAAACCAAATTATATTAAAAAGGTTAATGTTTAATATCGCCAGAAAGAACATATTCAGTAAGGTAGAATGGGACCTTCAAATTTCATGCACATTTTTTTTAATGTGTTCATTAACCAGGAGGGAATAGCATTATTTACTAGCTAATTATTTTTAATGATTTTTTTTTGTTCCCGTATTCTTCATTACAGTCACTCGGATCCCCCTTCTTAGAAAATGATCAAGCTAAATATATTTAAGCCCCAGGGCACAGCATGGAGCACGTTTCTGGGCCATGAGTGAACACCTCGGGTGGTATTGTGAGCAGGAGGCTAAAGGCCGAGAGACTTTAACCAGACAAGAAGTGCAGCAATTCTGTAGAAATGCACTACCTGTGGTGTCTTATTGCTATAATGAAATGGAATTTATAAATAAAAATAAGGGGAAAAGACAGACCCTATGCATTTACTGGCCATTATTGACAGAGCTATGACATCAATGACAGCTAGTGCAGGATTGTGAAGCTGTTTCATAATTTACTGTATATTTTAGTCAAAGTTCCATGTGGAAAAAACTGACAAATCAATGTGGGAGCCAAAGAAAAGTTCCAAATTTGAAATGGGAAAATTAAATGTAATATGTCATTATTTAAAATGTGTTGACACACTAAAAAGCATTTTTAAGTTCTTACTCAAATGGAAATGATGCAAAATAGGCCAATGGGTGTAATTATTGTCTCCCAGGTGTGGTGATTTCTGCTTGATGTTACTAAACTAAGAATTTTCCAGATAAATTGCCCCCTTATATGTTTGTTATCCTACAGAAGGCAATTATCTTTTACCATAGGCTGTAAGTTGAAATATATTGTTGATTTCCTGCACCATAAATTGCATTAACTGCTTTCCATGGACATCTCTTTGTGCCCCATCACAGGGACTTTTAGCCAGACGTTCAGTTTCCTTCAGACTGCACAGAGTAGATCTGTAATATTATTTTCCCTGATTCTGGTGTGCATGCTATTCACTTAACATCTCTGGTGAACTGAACCACTGCATTTACCCTAATAGAAAAAGATGAATAACAATAATGATCATATTTCACCCATTCTGTCTTTTGCGGATTGCACCTTTAATCTGATGATCTCCAAGTGCTTTGGAGAAGCGATGTCGAAATAAGGGCCTTAGTAGGAAGTTGTAACCCGGGCTCATTAACAGATCAGAGCTATTTGCTTCTAAGAGGCTAATTCAGAGAAACAGTCTATTCAACTGTCATTGCTACGCTTGCAGCGCTGTATAAACCCTCAACTATCAAACTTCCATCACCTGCAGGGGAAGCTGGCTACATTCTTTAGTTAAATTAAGCCCTAAAAGTTTAAATTAAGCAAATAGGTATTATTTCAACTTTCAAATAGTCATACTTCACAAGCCTTTTATAGGGTAATCAATCATATGCCACATTGACATACGGTAAAGAAAATCTGCATCTGGATGGTCCGCTGTCTCTTTTTGAATGGAACCCACAAGGGAGGGGGTGGGGGGCATTGTAAGAAGAAAAAGGAAGACACTGTATCTAGAATTCCCTCTGTCACTTAAATGCTCCTAATAATACTTTATGCTATTTCATCTCTTAGATACTACATATATGGCAAATAGCACCTCGTAGGAGGTGATATATAGTCTGTATTCAATGTTCATGTTACTTTGATACTGACAATACATAAAACTGGATCACTGGCCTCAAGTAACAGGCAAACTCCTGTGAAGAGCTAATAACCTAGCTCTTGGCACACAGAGAGCGCTTAATAAATGCCTTTTCATTGATTCAGATCATTCGATCTGGTCCAGAATAATCTCTCTTCTGAACTTCTCTGTTTCTCACTTGACACTTCCTATCCAATACTAACATACATAAATTACCCTTTCTCCCTAACTAGACTGTAAGCTCCTTGAGGGCAAAGAGTGGTCCCTACACATCAAAGTTCAAGAAGAAGTACCCAATAAATTTTTATCAATTGGTTGATTGGCCTCTTTTGGAACTGACAGGCTGTCAATATCAAATTTAATGTTGATAAATGCTAGAGGAGCTAGAACCAATGAAAAAACTTGACAGAGATGAATGATCAGGGCTGACGGAATGGTGTAAACTCTCTAGGCAAAACTTTTAGGTAAAATGTGTGACCCCGTTCTTACAAATGTCAACCATGCCAAAGAACAGACAGAATCTTTCTCATTCTTCCCATTCATAAAAAAAGGTTCTGGAGGAGACACTGAAAGCCTTAGACTACTGAGTCTCTCTTTTATAATGGGAAAGTTGGTCTAATCTTTTTTTTTGTTTGTTTTAAGGTAGGATCATGGATCACTTACGTAAACATAACCTATTGAGTGAGGTTAAAAGTTTAGAGAGAGGCAATAAGGTTTCTACAAGAGGAAGTCATGCCAGACTAATCCACTAGAATTCTTTGAAGGAATAGTTTCAGGGGAACAATGGAGAACCAATAAACATAATCTATTTAGACTTTCAAAAAGGCTTTGACAAAGTTCAGCACCAAAAGCTATTTTTTTCAATTGAGTCACTAAGGGATAAGAGTATAGAGACCATTTTATTACAGATAAGGAACTGGTTGATAGACGTGAAATAAAAGGTAGGAACAAATACTTAACCAAGCACATAGAAAAAGAGGACTTGATGTTCTATTGTCTCAGTCTATAGAATAGTTTATTGAGTTTCTTAATACATGCAACCCTTTTTGTCCAGGCCACACCCTTCCTATTGGGTTTTTGAGGGCCAGCTTTTACTGTTTACAGTCTTTTTAATTAGCTGAACTTACTACCCAGAATTTCAGGGCTTCCAACACCACCAGGTTTGGGGTGGAAATTTGTTATTCTTTTTTTTTGTAAGCAAGGGATACAATGAAAGACTGGCAATCTCCACTTCCTTCATGCGATATTAAATAGACAATGTGGTGATTGGAACTAGATTGACGATCTATGCAGAAAGCTCCCAGAAATAAGATCTCTGTGTCTAAGATCTTGAATTCTGAATTCTGCTTTCTTACTAAAATCTCCTCACTCCACCTCTCCTACTACCCTTTGCTCCTAAATCTACTTTTCTTCATCATTGGGACCACCTACTTAGCGTTTGATCTCTTCTCTTTTTTTTCCCCAGTCTATCACTGGAATTTTGGTTTAACTTCCCTTTCTCAATAGTCTTAGACCTAAAGTCATACATTTTTATCAACTCACCATTCCCCTCCCTTGAATCCTTTGAACATTGCATGTTGTTGTTTCCACCTTGGTAATTCCAACCATGAATCACACCCTCCCCCATCCCCCACTACCACAACTATCTATCTTCTGCTTTCAAACTACCAAGCACAGCTGGAAGATGCCTTTACTACTACATAGAAATTCACCCCTGATTGACTCCTGATCACAATTGAAGGGATAATAATAATTGCAACTTGTCTCTCCTCAAACCCCCAGCTCCATCATCACCTTTGTTTCAGCAGATTGAAATGAAAAGATTGAGGCCACCTTCAGTGAGCTTGCTCATCTCCCCTCTCCTATACTTCTATGCCTCTGTGAACTCTTTTCCTTCTTCCTTCCATTCCTGGAGGATGAGGCATCAGATCCACTGACTTGTTGGCAAGCCCTTAGAACCATTTTTTTTTTCTGTCTTCTGAAAAACCCTGTTAAACTGGTCCTCCTCTCTCATTTTTAATCACTTACTCACTATTGCCTCTGTGTCCAAATGTGCTCAAGATGCTTATTTTTTTAAATGTTCTCCTTGACCCTGCCACCTCCTTGATCCATTATTCTATATACCTCTCTGTTTCAATGCTATATTTCTAGAAAAATGAGCAGAACAAAGAGAATGTTGTATATAATAACAGTAATATTGTTTTGAGAACAACTTTGAACAACTAAGTCATTTTGACTATTGTAAATACCCAAATTAACTACAAAAGACCTATGAAGCAAGATGCTATCTGCATTCAGAGAAAGAACTGATAAACAGAAGTATGTATAGAATGATTTTACACACACACATATGCATACATACATACATACATATATCTATATACACGTATTTGTGTCTAATAGTAGCCATATCTAGCGCAGGGATAGGGAGGGGAGAAAATAAGGAGAAAAAAAGAAAGTTACATGACAACTTTATTATACATGTAAAAGGAATTAGCAAGTTGTATATAATAGATTTGCAGTTTCATGTGCAATCATCTTTTTTTCTATTCTACTATGTTATGGAAATGCTTGAATTATTTCTTAAGGTCAGAATAAAATAAATTAACAGAAAAGAAATACAAGAAAGAAAAAGTTGTTTGCTGCCTTTCCTTCAGGGATTCTTAACTTGGGGTCCTTGGACCCCACCTCCAGGGGTCTATGAATAGATTTCATGGCATCTACATACATGGATGGTGAAAAAAAAATTATACTTTCATTTCAATTTAATTGATTTCCTTTTTAATCCTATGCATTTATTTTATGCATTTAAAACTATTATCCTGAGAAGGGGTCCAAAGGCTTCACCAGACTGCCAGTCCAGGTCCGTGATACAAATACAGTTAAAAATCCCTTCTATACTCTCTCATGACCCACTCCCTCTTCAGTTTAATTTGGCAAGCATTCACAGAGGTCTTAGTATGTTTGAAGCACTATTTTAGAAACAGGGGTTAAAAATAAAAACTGAACATCTCTACCTTCAATGAGTTTAAAGATCATTATTCAATCTGGATTCCAACCCAATCACTTTATTGAAACTTCTCTCTTCAAAGAAGGTGCTAATACATGTTAAGAACCAGGTAGCTAGGAAAAAATGTACATATGACAGGCTTTTAATTTTAATCTACATTATCCATATTTACCCCTCACTTTAAGTCTAGACCAAAGATATAACACCCACAAGCAGCCAGCAAAACTAGACTGCTGCTCAAACCAGATTAAAATATAGTTGAGAAATGTTTAACAAAGTGAATAAAAATATAATAGAACATAGATGATATTAAGTTGTGGTTTTCTTTTTAAAATTTTTTCATTCATTTTAAACTTAAAGACAAAAAGACAAAAATTCATTTACACAGCACAACAGAGGATTCAATATGAAATCAGGAATCTCTATGTCACACTGTTTACTTTTTTGAAAACTATGTAATAAATACTACACATTGTTTTCAAAACTACCCTATTTTTCTGTGCTTCCTTCTGAGTTTTCTTTTGTTCTCTGCTGTGCACTTTTTTTCTCCCTCTCTCCATAGCCTGCACTAGAGAAGGCCACCATTTGACATACACACACAACATAGATAGATAGATAGATAGATAGATAGATAGATAGATAGATAGATATACAGATAGATAGATAGATGTAAAACCATACTATATATACTTCTATTTATCAGTTCTCTCTCTGGAGGTGAATAGCATCTTACTTCATAAGTCCTTTGTAGTTGATTTGAGTATTTATAATACTCAAAATAACTTAGTTATTCACAATTGTTCTTCTAACAATATTGCTGTTATTGTATTATATTGTTATTGTATACAATGTTCTCTTGGTTCTGTTCATTTCACTCTTCATCATTTCATGCAAGTCTTTGCATATTTTTTTCTAAAATCAACCCATTCATCATTTCTTATAGCACAGTAGAATTCCATCACAATCATATACCACAACTTGTTTAGCCATTTCTCAATTGATGAGCTTTCCTGCAATTTCTAGTTCTTTGCCACCACAAAGAGAGCTGATATAAATTCTTTAGAATATACAGGTTCTGTTCCTTCTTTCCTGATCACCATGGGAAACAGACCTAATAGTGGCATTGCTGAGTCAAGGGGTATATACAGTTTCAGAACTCTTTGGGCATAATTCCATATTATTCTCCAAAATGATTGGTTCAGTTCACAGTTCCACCAACACTGTATTGGTGTCCTAATTTTTCCAAATCCTCTCCAACATTTGTCATTTTCCCCTTCTATCATTTTAGCCAATCTGATAGGTGTGAGACGATATCTCAAAGTTGTTTTCATTTGCATTTCTCTAATCAATAATGACTTAGAACATTTTTTTCATATAATTATATATAACTTTGATTTCTTCATTGAAAAACTGCCTGTTAATACCCTTTGACTATCAACTGGTGAATGATTTGCATTCTTACAAATTTGACAGTGTTCTCTATATATTTGAGATATGAGATCTGTATACAAAACTGTATACAAAAATTTTCCCCAATTTTCAGCTTTCCATCTAATCTTGGCTACATTGATTTTATTTGCATAAAACCTTTTAATTTAATGTAATCAAAATTATCCATTTTGTACCTCACAATGCTCTCTGTCTCCTTTATTCATAAAATCTTCACCCTATCCATAAGTCTGATAGGTTAATTTGTGGTTTTCTCACTCAAAATATGGCCCATTCATTTCTATTTGAGTTTGACACCTCTGACCTAGACAATTAACAAAACAATAAATCAAGCCCTGACTTGTAGTATTTGCCAATTTCCTAGGTGTAAACATTCACACTGAAAATTTAATAATCAGCTCCAGAGACCCATTTAGATTTAGCTCCAGTATACACATACTCTAAGGCCACCAATGATTTTTCATTGCCAAATCCAATAGCATTTTCTCTGTTTCATCTTCTTTGGCCTTTCCGTCAGTATCTGTCACGCTGACCACCTTCCCCATCCTGAATACTCTCTTTGCCCTTGGCCTCCATTTGTTTGACCATTCTTTCTTGGACTCCTTCAATAGTTCATCTTCCTGTACTATATGGATAAGTATCCATAAAGGCTCTCCTCAGCTCTCTTCTCTTTCTATACTTTGTCCTTTGGTGAATTCATCTACTCCCGTGACTCTAATTATCTCTATGTAGATAACTCCCAGATCTGTAGAGCCAGTCTAGTTTTCTTTTCTGGATGCCAATCTCACATTTCCAACTATTTGTTTAACATGTCCACCTAGATGTTAGACCAGCACCTTCAACTCAACATGTCCAAGACAGAACTCATTATGTTTCTTTTTAAATTTACTTATTTTGTTCAGTTAACAAAAATCCACCTTCTCTTGCTCCCACCAACTCCCCCATTGAAAAAGAAAAAAAAACTCTTCTAAAAGCTTTAACTTATTGTATTCCCCTCCCCCCACCAAAAAACCCTACTCCTCTTCTGAAATTCCCTATTTTAGTCAAGGGTACCACCATCCTCCCAGTTATCCAGCTCCTCGACCTCAGTATGTTCTTGACTCTTCACTCTCCTTTGTCCCCCATAACTCATCAGTTGCCATTTGTCATAAATTTTATTCATGCAACATTCCTTGAATCCAGCTTCTGCTTTCCACATAACCACTATCCTTGTTTAGGCTCTTACCACCTCTTGCTTGGACTATTGTAATAGTCTGCTAATTGAGCACCCTCTTTCAAGTCTCTCTTCTCTCCAAGATATTCTCCACACAGATGCCATGGAGATATTCCTAAAGCACAAGTCAAACTGGCCTACTGGTTTAATAAATGTGACATTCCATTTCCATCTTTGTACCTTTCTGTGTTTCTTGCTACCTACGATATATCCCTTCTCATTTGTACCTCTTAGAGTCCCAGGTTTCTTCAAAGCATAGCTCAAGTATACCTTATAAATAAAGCCTTTCCTGATTCCCCAGCTGCTAGTGTCCCCCCCCCGAATTATCTCATATTTATTCTGCATATATTTTGTATTGACTTGAGTACATGTTGCTTCTTCTGATAGACTCTCAGCTTCTTGAAGGCAAGGATTGTTTCATTTCTGTCTTTGTCCATGCAATGCCTAGTATAATATCTGGTATATAATAGATGCATAATAAATAGTAGCTGATGAAATTGCCCAAATTCACCAGAAAAAAAATCTTTTTTCTTGGCTTTTGCTTCTGGGAGACAATAATTGTCACATATTAACCTAATTTTTTCTCTAAAGCATTGATGTTCATTATAGCTCAAAGAGACATCAAATAATTTGTATAGTTGGTTCAAGAGACTGTCAGAATCACCATCATTGTTCAACATTTATTACACACTTGCAAAGTATATACACAGTACTTTGCAGTATTAGAATAATGAAGTTCATAGGACAATCTCTGTATCCTCTTCTGCCAGCCCTAGGATCTGGCAAGGATTGTGATAATTTGGATTTCACAGTGGAATTAGCTGAAGACTGAAGACTTCTTGGATTTGGGAGGATGAAGGGAAATCACAGAATCTAAATGAAAAACATACCATAGTAAGCCCTTGACTAGGACTTTACATCTTCCTATGTAGCAGACATCTTTCCCCTGGGAGGCTTCCTTCAAAGGAATTAATGGATGGATGGATGAATGATTGAAAAATATGAATTAAATGCTTGTTACATGCAGAGCGCTATTCTAAATACTAAGGATACAAATAGAAAAGCAAGATAGTTGATACTTTCAGGGAGCTTATATTTTAAATATGGGAGACAACATATATTTGAGGTTTCAGTTTCAAGGCAAGTGGAAAGACCTGATGTTCCCTAGGGTACAGTGGCAACATTGGTGTGGATTCATGGAGAGATACTCTTGAAGTCTTATTTCTGTCTTGAAGTCATCTCTAATTACACTAATGCTAATATTCCTCTAATTCCACTATTTAAACATGTAACTTGAGTTATCACCCCACTAAGTGAACTTAATGTAACTACCTAATTGGAGTTACATATTGTAAATGTTAGTATAGCCTTAGTATTTCCCCCCTACTTTCTTTTCCTTCACAATCTTCTCCTCCTCCTCCACTACCTTCTCTTTCCACATTTCCTCCTTCTCTTCTATCACCACCTCCTCATACTCCTACTCTTCATCATCCTTCTTTTTCTTCCTCTTCCTCCTTCTTCTTTTCTTCTTTTTTAAAATAAATTCTTTATTAAAACAGATGATTAAGTCCATTCTCCCCTCTTAGCAAAAGCATAGATGTGGCCTCTAATGGAACATTGCAGTGACAGAAAACTCGGTACCTAAATTCACCATCTCCCAAAAGATCCTATTCCCTAAATCAATATGTTCTGCCATAAATGGTAAGGTCCTGCAAATACAAACACTTCAGAAAAATGAAAGAAGAAACAGAACCATATATGTAATGACTACAACAATATAAATGAAAAGAACACTAAAAAGAAGCTGAACCTTGAGTAAATGCAACAACCAATCTTGGTCCCAGTGACAAGATTACGATAGACACTTCTTCTCTGGTTGGAGAAACCAATCACTCAACTTTTCTGGGGCTCAGTTTCTTCTGTAAAACAAGGAGGCTGGGCTAACTAACTTCTGGGTTTCCTTATAGGTATAAATCTATGATCCTGTGATGTAAAAATGCAAGTGGCATTCCTCTGCAATTACCTCCAGTTTACCCTGTATACATCTTATACATACATGGTTGTTTGCATGTCTAGCCAATTCTTTTGTGAGCTCCTTGAGGGCAGGGAGTTTCCTTTCTCCCTAGTGCTCAGCTCAGTGCTTAGCACATAGTAGGTACTTAATAAATTCTAGTACACTTGATATGTAAAAATAAAAGGAATCATTAAGAATTATTTACAACAAAATAAACAGCAATGTCTGAGAGGACAGAGTCACTATAAGTCAACTAAAAGAAATTCTTCTAATAGCCTCACTTTATAAAGAGACAGAGCTGCTCAATGTCAAAAAATGGTTAATAAATGTTTCACAAAGTGCTCACAAAAAAGTGAAAAGATAAAAATTAGTCTATAAGCATTCATTTTTTTAAGAGTAATAGTAGAGATGCATTTATTTTTAAAACTGTGGCATGAGTTCAGTTAGTTCTCAGTGATTCTCAGACCTCAGCAACAATGCCTTACTCTATGACCTATTTTAAATGCCTAGAAATGGCATATGTTCAATAAGATGACTTTTCTGTTCCTCAATTAGAAAAGAAAATGGCTTTCTGAACAGGAAGAAATAATCTTTCCGTAAAGTCAGTCAGCCATCTACAACTCAACTCTCTCAGCCAGCTCCTTGATCCATAAAACCTTTCAGAGTTACCATCTTGTGGCTCTACCCTGCAAAGAGTGGCTAGAACCCTGGTTCTTATTACAGGCAGCTCTATGAAAGGGAGGAGGAGCTCTTCAAGCCATCAAGACAGAAATGAGTTCAAATAGATCTAGTCCTTGGAATTCCCTGCATTTGCCAAACATTCATAGAAACAGTTTGAAGATGAGGTGTTTCACTGAAGCCATCAATCTTTTTGCATAACTCCTTAAGCATTCATTGTCTTCAGCCGGAGGGTAACAAAAGTTGTTTGAGAAATCCTTTATTAGTGGTCTCTCTGGAGTACACTCATGAACTCCCATTGACTTGATCTCAGACATGTAAAAGAAGTCATAGTTTGACCCTGACTGATTACCAAAACCTACAATGTACAATGCAAGGAACTTTCATTCAGAAGTTTAAAAATAATAATAATCTTAAAGATGTTTTTAAGGAACTGAAACCTGAGGGAAGGGAATAAAATAAAATGATGGGAGTGGGGCTGGCATAAGAGAAGGCTAGGGGGAAAAGGAGCTTTTACATCACATTTAAATTGGTACAGAAGGTAAGGAGGTATTTACAAGTTGCTTTAAGAAATAGCTTTGCAGAGGTAAATAAATAAAGTGCCTTCACTTGGGAGTTAACAGGCTGCTGGTGAAATATTAGTCCAGATATAGCCAAAGGCTGATGTGAATGCTCTGACTAGCATGGTATATAGCCTGGTATACAGTAGGTGACTAATAAATGCTTATTGTCTGATTGATTACTAGATTGGATCAACTCACTGCAATATAGTGAAATCAACAAAAGTATGTCTTTAGTCCCATGTCTTCCCGTTCAATATGAAATTAATAGCAGCTGCCATTTAAGGTTTATAAAATGCTTTCTTTGCAACATCCTGGTGAACAGGACAGTGCAGAATTTTTGGGGGGTACAGTCTCGTTTTCAAGAGGAAGAAACTGAGGCTCAGAGAACTGACTTGCCCAGTGACACAGGTGGTAATTGGAGGAGGCAGCACTCAGACCTTACATCTTCAAATAGCAAATACGGTGCACTCACAGTCTCTGTCTTTGTCTCTGTCTCTTTGTCTGTTTGAGTGTGTGTGTGTGTGTGTGTGTGTGTGTGTGTCTGTCTGTCTGTCTGTCTATCTTAGTGGATGTGTGTCTATCTGTCTCTGTCCCTATCTCCATCTCTCTGTATTTCTCCTCCCTCTCCCTCTCCCTCTCTGTCTCTTTGTCTATCTGTCTCCCTCCCTCCCTCTTTCTCTCTTCTCCCACCTCTCTCATCAAACCCAGGGAATGATCATAGGATAATTCAATTCACCAAGCATATATCAAGCAACTACTGCATACAAAAAAGGAACTGTGCCAGTATCCTAGGATACTAAGTAAAAAATTTTAAACAGTCCCTTCCTTCAAAGACCTTATAGTCTACTATATGTGCGTTTTTACTAGAGAAAAGTCTTAGAGTACAGCAATAAATTTTTTTCTGTTTTGTGGTGAAGCAATTGGGGTTAAATGACTTGCCTAGGGGTACACAGCTACTAAGTTATCATGTATCTGACATTGGATTTGAACTCAGGTCCTCCTGACTCCAGGGCTGGTGCTCTGTCCACTGAACCTCCTAGCTGTTCCCTAAAGCATACATTTTTATGTATCCTCAATGATGAGCACAGTGCCTAACACATAGGAGTCATTTAATAAATAATAGTTGAATGATTAATTGCTTCATTTAAAAAAAAGATATGATTCATTTTCTAAAAATTGTTTTTCCATTAATCATCATCATAATCAAATAGCTTATATTTATTTGGCACTTCCCAGTTTACAAGAATTATCTCCATTGATCCTCAAAGTAGTCTAGTAGAAGTATATATATACATACATACACACACATGTACATACACACACACACACACATATTATTGTCCCCATTTTAGGTATGAGAAAACTTAGACTCAAAGAATTGAGTGGCTTGCCCAATGTAACACAGGAAGTGAGTGGCAAAGCTAAGAAGAACCCAAGAAATCTGATTCCAACTCTAGTGCTCTTCCCACTCCCCTGAACCCCTGAAAGTCAAAGAAATGGAGTAATAGGTCATTTTTCAATTGGTTTCAATAGGGATGCTGTTTAGAATCCTTCAGTCATTTTTGCCTTCATTTTCTATTGTTCTTTTGCATGCTACTTCCAAATTCCCATATGCTGGACAAGAGCAGGAAACACAAGGTATGCCTTTTTCTACAAGTGCCCAGTTCCATCAAGTTCTTTATATTTCAATAATGGCACTGACGTGTGCATCAGAGAGCTTTTGGCACAAATTTGATCTTTCAGTGAAATTGGCCCTTGAATCCTCATCCCAGCCGAGATTATGTGACCCTCTCCTCCCTATTTTCCTAATGGTTTCTTCATGACAAAGCCCAAATTGAATGAATATTTCAGCCATCCCCAAGATTTGGAATTAAATTTATCTAGTATAAATCAATAGAGTGGAAATCAAAACTAAAAGCCCAGAATTATTTTTGTAGGGCTCTTTGTGCAAGACAACTTTGCATTTAACCTCTGGACCAACTGGCGACTCCCTAACTCCATCACAATCACTGAATTCGTGTTTCCCATACATTAATGTAATGAAGCTGTCCTAAGGGCAGACATTAATGACAAGTTCTATTAAAACAGGCTTATATAACTTTGGTTCACTCACTATCATGAATTGTTGAATAACTAAATTGGAAAATTATAAATTGACTTAAAGTGTTCAATTTCCAATTGTAAGAGAATTCAGTATTTTTTTCCTGGCTCAGCTAGGCTTCAGTATTTCCAAACTCAGATTAGTGGATTACTTCATATTTTAATTATTTTATAATTCATACATTAACATGACTGACATTCATCATTCAAAAGGTAGGATGTGTAAGTAGGACTCACCCTAAGCAAATTGTGAGGCTGTCAAGCTAGAGTTGTACTGGAGTTCTCTTTCACCTTTCATTTATCTCCTGTTACCTGATTCATGGCATATTCCATCCCCAAAGCCCACAGGATATCCACTAGCTGTCCAGTCCCACCCCCTTGTGGTAGTCTCCCAGAATAGTGAACAATGACCCTGTGATAGCACCAATACTTTCCAGCTTTTCCCTAAAACATGGATTGAGCCCATCCCTCCCATTCTTCCTGTGATGGGAACACAAAGTGATTCCAATACTTCATTGGCCTCCATTTCCTGATAATCTAAGGGTATTAAAAAAAATCCCACCTACATAAAGTTGGGGCAGCTAGGTGGCACTAGATGGCAGCTAGGATAGAGCTTTGGGCCTGGATTCAGGAAGACCTGGGTTCAAATCCAGCCTCAGACACTTGCTAGCTATGTGAGCCTGGGCAAGTCACTTTAACCTTGTTTGCCTCAGTTTCTTCCTCTTTAGAATGGGCTGGAGAAGGAAATGACAAACCACTCTAATCCCTCTGCCAAGAAAACTCCAAATGGGGTCACAAAGCATTGGATCAGACTGAACAACAGCTTGGTAGACTTCTGAAGACCTTGCAAATAATAATTAGGTAGCATTTATATAACACTTTAAGGTTTGCAATGTACTTTACAAATATTATCTCATTTAATCCAAGTAAAAACCCTAGAATTTGTGTCTTTATTATTATCCCCAGTTTACATATGAGGAAACTGAGGTAAACGGAGGTTAAGTGACTTGCATAGAGTGACACAGTTAGTAAATGTCTAAGGCTGAGTCTGAACTCAAATCTTCCTGATTGCAGAACTGAGCCACCTAGCTGCCACTAATATTCACTATATACCCTTTACCATATTCTGCCCTGATGACCAGAAGAGTTTCTGTACGTAGACAAGGGGTTTCACATCCAGAGAAATTAAGTGCCATTGCATCCTTATTGCCTATCCTTGCTGTGGTAAAGCAAAGCGAATTTCCTTTGGTTAACTTTCTTTTTTTTTCTTTTTTTTTTGTTAACTTTCAATGATTTACAAGTGCCTCATTTTGTCCCAACTTAGACCTGAACTAAGAAAGTATCATTAGAACCATCTTCAATGGATTTTCTTCCTTCCTTTGAAGAAAACTTACTTATCTTGTGTCCAATTCCTTCAAGATATTCCAATTCAGCTGGTCTTCTTGATTGAAATCAATCTCCAAAATCATTTTACCCAGATATTAATGGCTTCATGTACAGCCTCTAATGAGACATATTTACTTAAAGAGATTCTTGGAGACAATGTATCATTATTAAAGAAATGAATCAGGTGTAGTGAGATTTCAGACACTATGTAACAAGAGAGTAGATGAAATAGGGGTTTCCAACAGTCTCAATGCAGTTTTAAGTTATTATTTGATCTTTAATTATTATGCTTTAAGAACTTAAAATTGCCCTAAGGCTTTTGGGAACTCTGTATTTGAGTTACTATTAGATGAGCTGGCACCTCATAATTAATAATAGCACAACCTATTCCACCATCATTTAAGGGTGCTCATCATTCGAGAGCCTTCTCCTTTCTTGATGCATTTCCACAACGATCTATTCTAGCTCTCAAAGATGCCTGAATTGAGATGTAGCTTAATTTGTATCAGATCTTTCTATGGCAATCAATCAGTCTTATGCCAATCAAAATTATCCTTTACAAATTTAAGTTCCTCTAGTTACTGTATTTACTTCCTAGAATCATGATATCATAGCTTTATAGCTAGAAGAGTCCTTGGAAGACATCAGATCCTATTTTACAGATGAGGCAGTTGAAGAGACTTGCCCAGGGTCACAAATTTAATAAGTGTCTGAGGCAAGATTTTTAATTCAAGCCTTCCCTAAGGTGACCCAGTGGACAGAGTGCCAGGTCTGGAGTCAGAAAGACTCATCTTTCATAAGTTCAAATCTGGCCTCAGACACTTACTAGCTGTGTGAACCTGGGCAAGTCATTTAACCTTGTTTGCCTCCATTTCCTCATCTGTACAATGAGCTGGAGAATGAAATGTCAAACCACTCCAGTCTCTTTGCCAAGAAAATCCCAGATGGGGTCATGAAGGGTCAAACACAATTGAAGCGACTGAACAACAACAAAAAATCTTCCCTGACTGCAAGCCCACCCTTCTACTTGAGATTCAGACTAGTGTTCCTTTGCATAGTTATAATAAATAGTAGTATTATTAACTCACATTATGATTAATGCTAGCACTAGTTAGAGATGACTCACTACAGTGAAATCTTGAAAGAGTAAAGAAAAATTTAATACTATCACTAAATTAGTATCATAAAAAAACAAAAATTAGTAGTATATAGATGAAACCTCTCTGAACCCAATTAATAAGCAAATATTCTTTCCATTCTTTGAAAAAAAATTAACATTGCTGAGATGTATTTGACTATTTCTCACTAATGTTGACTTTAGCTAGAGCATATTATCCATAGAAAATGAGATATGCCCCCTCTTCCAGGGACAGAGTCTCTCATTGTTCAAGGCATCATTGTTCTAAAGGACCTTTACCTAAACTTAATTTAAAAAAAAAAATTATCATGTAGATGAAAGGCCTCTTGGCAAGGATAGAGTCACATTAACTAGGGATCTGGGGATTAAAAATCAAATGTCTCTTTACTTTGGAATCTAAGATTCTCCTCAATTCCACTGTAATAACAATACTCTTTGCATAGATGGAATGCCTCCTGTTGTAGAGGAACAAGAATGGATAGATTTCTGAGATTTGAAGGGTAGGAGGTGTTGCATACCTCCTGAGGCAAGAAATTGTATGGTTTGAAACTAAAAGGAAAAGAAGAAATGAATCCTAGGACAAATGACACTGCTATGTGCCAGAACCACAGCAGCCAGGGCAGTGACTTATACTTCCTTCTGAGACACTAGGAAGGTGAAAGCTAAAGGGTAAGAAGCAATGTATATGACTTTTTTTTTTAATTAAATCAAGGATGTTTACTGTAGACAGGAGAAATAAAGACAAAATATATCTGGAGGGGAACAGGAAAGAACTAGCAGTCCTTCTCCTGCCTTTAGCTGGGTGTGACTATGTCAAAGATTGCATCCTGATTGATCTCATCTTATTCCTCATTCAAAAAACAAAAACCTGTGATTGACCCTAATCTTTTGTATTTCTTTGTCCCTCTTTGTTTGCCACTTGAGGGCGCAAGTCAGCTCTGAGAGCCAAGTAGGGGAGAGAGATCTTTCCTAGCACAAGGCTGGAATGCCCGCCATCCTCTCTCTCTAATTGGAAGCATAATCATTAGCAATTAGTGCATTTCATAAATACCCTTCCAAGGGCAGAATTATCACAAACTTGAGCCTTTAAATCTACCCGCACCAAAGTCCAATCCTGACACAGAAACCCAGGGGCTTACCTAGTGAAAAAAATTATATTAAGGTATGGATTAACCAGAGAGTTTGGCAGCAGTGAAAAGAACCCTGTCCGGAAATTCTGAAGACACACCATTGACTAAATACATGACCTTGGGAAAGTCAATTATCCTCCCTGTGGTGTGGGTAGGGGTCTCAGTTTCACTAACAGTAAAATAAGGAGGTTGGCCTAGATAGTTTCTAAAGTCTTTTCTAGTTCTGAAATTTGAAATTTCTAAAATTATGGGATGCTCAGGAATTCCCCTGCCCAACCTCTCCCACTCCCCTCAACAATTTCACATTAAGGTTAAGGGTCTTTGAAATGCCAAAATAAAACTTGGCTGCCAACTCCCCCATTTCAGTGATCAGTATCTTTAAATAAATTATACATTATTTGAATGAATGTATATATGTTCAATCTGTTCATATCTGTACACATTTTCTTGCTTCATTGATTTGATTTTTAAAGAACCCTGACTAATTCACTTTAGCATGAAGTTAATCCTAGACTAGAGAGCTAAGTATAAAACATGTGACATCCTCAAATGGGTGACAAAAATGAGCCGACTAGGGATCATTAAATACTCATTAACTGCATGTTGTCACATTAACTACAGGGTGTAGCACCAATTTTCTCTTCTTTGTCATGAACCGACACTATCCCCTTTTTATGGAGCAAACCACTGGTGTGATATGATGCCCAACGTCTGTTCTCTGGCTCTGTTCTTTATTTGGGATTAGTTATTTCTCATGTTTATTTCTATGAAAACAATTGCAAAAATTCACCCCAAGAAAAGGGGTAAGAGATGATGCTGGCATCATCGAGTCCTTGAAATAGTTAATTTTCAGTAAAATCATTTTTCCATTCTACTGGCGATGTGTAGCTATTTTCAGCCATGGGTGATAATTGAATGCTTTTATTCCTTTCCACTATTTTAGGATTTCAAACTGGCCCACATCCTCTAGATTGCTAGGGTTTTCTATTTTAACTCCTTACTTACGCTGAGACTCAGTTTCTCCAAACTACGTTAGCAATTTTACATGGATGTTGCCAGGGATTAGGGAAATCTATAAGATATAAAGAAGTCACAGTCTTTTTTTATAATGTGTGTTCCACAGGAATTGTGAATACTAGTACTGTAAAAAGAGAGTATTGGACATGGAGTCCAAAGGCCTGAATACTAGTCCTACTATCTGCTAGCTTGCTGTATAACCCTGAGCAAATATCTTACCTTTTTTGAGCCTTAACTTGCCAATCCATAAAACTGGAGACAACATCTGCAGTACCTAAACCTCACCTGGCTGTTGCATAGAAAGGCATTAGCAAAATGTAAAGCATCAGGTAAATAATGGGCACCTACATCATCTTTATATAAAAGGTAGGCAGCTAGGTGGTACAATGGATAGACTGTTGGACTGGGGTCAGGAAGACTTGAGTTCAAACCCCATCTCAGACCTTTACATGGCTATACAAGCCTGTGCAAATCACTTAATCTTTCTCAGCCTCAGTTTCATCAACTGTAAAATGGGGATAATAATAGCACCTATCTAATGGGATTGTTGTGAGAATCAAATGAGATAGTATATGTAAAAGTGCTTTGCAAACTTTAAAGTGTTATTTAAATTATTATTTATTATTATTTAAATGTGAATTTCTGTTATTAATGCTATTTTAAACCAGTATTTATCAATACACAGGGGCAGCTAGGTGGCCAGTGAATAGAGCGCTGGGCCTAGAGTCAGGAAGACTCATCTCCCTGAGTTCAAATCTGGCCTTAGATATTTACTAGCTGTGTGACCCTGGGCAAGTCATTTAACCCTGTTTGCCTCAGTTTCCTTATCTGTAAAATGAGCTGGAGAAGAAAATGGCAAACCACTGTAGTATCTCTGCCCCCCCCAAAAAAAGCCCAAATGGAGTCAAAAAGAGTCAGAGAGGACTGAAAAACTGAACAACAATCAATATATATCCTAACAAACAACTGATACACTATAAAAAACTTGTAAATCACCAATATGTCAAAATGTTTCAACTCTGAGACAAAAACTGAGCTTGAGACTAGGAAGGATGTACATTTTAACAAGTCCAGAAATTTTCCTCCTCTAGACCTTATTACAAAATGTTATCTCTCCATCCTCAATTTCTTTTGACCACAACCAAATGAAAATGTTTGATTGGTTGGAATTCACTGAAATTCAGTTTGATTTCATGTTTTATCCAATATTGCCTAACTATTCTGAGAGTCCTTTCCCAAAAAAAGAGGATACCCTTTTTTCTCATTTTTGGTGGTTGCTAAGGCAATTTAAAATACATTATATAAGAATTTCCAAGTGCCTCTTTCAAATGTCCTTTTTAAAATTTCTTTATAGTACTGAGCAGAAGTAGAAATGAGGAATACTTATGGAGGTGAGGGAAGCTGGGAGAGGAAAGACCCATTTTCAACTTCTATGAAATCCCATTAGATTTAAACCTCACCAGTGGAAGTCCATATCTCAAAGCCTTGCACTTACTAGACATTCAATAAATATTCATTGAATCAAAGTGAAAAAATAAAATATTATAACAGAACTCAGAATAATATACCAACTTGACAACATTTAATGCTCTTTTTTAAAATAAACTTAATCCATTTTAATAAATTTACTTAAAGTTAGGTGGTACAATGGATAGAATTCTGGACCTGGAATCAGATATGACCTCAGACATTTACTAGCTGGGTGACCTTGGGCTAGTCATTTCCCCTCAGTTTCCTCACTTGTAAATGGGGATATTAGCAGCACTACCTCCCAGGGTTGTTGTAAGACTCAAATGAGATAACATTTGTAAAGAGCTCAGCACAATGCCTGGCACATAGCTGATATTATATAAATGCTTATTCCCTTTCTGATAATGCCAACATCTGCTCCCTTTCCTTTCCCCTCCCTTCTCCATCTTCAAAATAATGCTTAGTAAAATGACTCAGTGGTTTCCCCTTTTAATTTCAAAGCAATGCAACTTTTACTCAATAATACATCTTTCCCATTTAGTGGAAAATTTACTGGATTTGTAGTAAGAGGATCTGGGTTTGAATCTCAAGTTCTATTACTTTCTAGCAGTCTGGCCTTAGGCAAATCACTTTCCAACTCTCAGTCTCAGTTTTCTCATCTGTAAAACAAGACTAAGAATACTTTTCTAAGATGAGTTTTTATTGATCTCTTCTTTATAAGTCTAAGAACACTTGTACTGCTTTGTTGTGAGAAAGGAATTTTGTAAACTTTAAAACACTAAATAAATATTTTGTTATAATATCAACTGTTATAATTGTTATTCTTCAACCTGTGCCAAACTACTTTTTTTCCAATTATTTCTTCCATTATTAATTTTTTTGAAGTCATACAACTGAAAGAGGCCAAATTGAGACTTACACCTTTGAAGGAAGTACCTTAAATCAATGAGTTATTTAGATGAAGTAGCTAGGTAGCCCAGAAGATAGTGCACCAGGCCAGGGTCAGGAAGACTTGACTTTAAATTCAGTCTTAGGTACTTCCTAGAGTCAAACCACTCCAGTATCTTTGCCAAAAAAAAAAAACCAACACAAATGGGGTCACGAAGAGTCCTACATGACTGAAACAACTGAATAACAACAACATGGGGACAACTAGGAGGCATAGTAGACAGAGTACTGCCCTGGAGTCAGGAAGACTCATCTTTGTGAGTTCAAATCTGGCCTCAGACACTTAGTACCTATGTGACCCTAGGCAAGTCACATCACCCTGTTTGCCTCAGTTTCCTCATCTGTAAAATGAGCCGGAGAAGGAAATGGCAAACCACTCTAGTACCTTTGCCAAGAAAAACCCAAATGGGATTATGGAGAATCAGACATGACAGAAAGGTCTCAACAACAACAATTGTGTGACCCTGCATAAGTCACTTAACCTCTATTTAATCTCTGTTTTCTTGTCTAAAAAATAGGCATAATAATAGCACTATCTCCAACTTAACATAGTGCCTGGCACATTTTTGTTGATGTTCAGTCATTTCAGTCATAACTGACTCTTTATAACCCCATTTAAGATTTTCTTAGCAAAGATACTGGAGTGGAGCTCATTTTACAGCTGAGGAAATTGAGGCAAACAGGGTTAAGAGACTTGCCCAGGGTCATACAGCTAGTAAATGTCTGAGGCCAGATTTAAACTCACAAAGATGAGTCTTCCTGACTTCAGCCCTGATACACAGTTGGTACTACATAAATACAAGTTATTATTATTGTTAGCAAAGAAGGAAGAAATGATCAAAAAAGAAAAACGATCTGGTTTTTTTTATTGTAGAAATTAAAAATCAATTTGATATTTCCTGAGCACAAAAACATTGGAAAGTTATTCTCAGTTGAGAAAATTCACGTCTTCCTTTTTTTGCAGAGTCAGAGGGACTATGGGTGTGGTATAGTGCATATACTCTAAGAATCAGTTGATGGGTTGGTTAGGTTTTCTAATTTTCTCTCACTCTCTTCTTTTTTTTCTTTCTTTTCTTTTCTTTTTCTTTTTACTATTTATTACAAAAGATGGCTTGCCATAGACGGGACAGGGTAAAATATATTCAGAAATGAAGGTGATTTAAAAGACAGCAAGATTGAAAGAAAAACAAAAGTAGTTCTCACAGGATATTTCCTCCATAAAATCATAAACCCACAAATTCTATGCACATCTCCATGCTCATAGAAGCTGTCCTTCATGTTTCTCCAAAAGAGATGACACTCCACATAAGTAATTTGGCCTCTCTCAACCCACTCTCACAATCAACTTTGAGGAGAATTTCCCAGTGAAGAGAAAAGGAAAGAAAAAGAGATATTATAAGCTGAAGGGAAAGGTTGGAATCACCAGCAATAGAGAAAGAGCATCTCCAGCTGGTCTTAAGCAGCGATATGCTGGTAAATGTTTAACAACTGGCTCTTGGGAAAGCACACATTTTAAGATTTAATCTACATTATTAATATTTTCTAAATCATTTTCTCAAGTGTAGACAATAAACAGAATAATAAATCATGCCTGATTTGTAGTTCCCTTAATTCTGAGATATAAATGCTCACACTGAAAATTTTTAAATGGGGGCTTTCTTCCAGCTCACTCCAGTGTCTGGCCTTAAGACTATTGATTAGAAGCATTTCCCATGAAAGAGCCCCTACTTGTCTTTCCTGGTTTTCTTGTATAAAGCTAGGCCCTGCATGCAGCAATCAGGAGATTGACTGAATCTTGCCCTCTCTCAGGCTTCACCATCCTCCTTGACCTCCATGCTGGCTGTGGGGAGCATCTTTTCAACCCAATGCGTCCTTTAATGCATCAGCAGAATATCTCTCTACAATTAGTCTGTAAAACACATGAGAACTTTATGTGATTTTGACACAGCTAATCGTTCCCAGTTACTCTATTTAAAGCTTTATAAAGACAAAAGTAAAGAAGACAATTAAACAGATTGCAGAGACCAGAGAGAGAGGAGCAAGAGAAAAAGAAACCCAAAGAGCCAACAACAATATATCACAAACAGCTCAGCAAATAATAGTGCAGTTTCCCAGCTAATAGAATGGTTTAACACCTGAATACATTCACATGCCTGATTAAACACTAACAACATAAACCCATAAAAGAAGATTATAAGTTGTAATATGTCTTTGCGAGAAACAGCATATTAACCACTGTTTGTATGCTTCTCCAATTACATTCCTTTAATTCTTTTCATTTAGAAAACAGTTTACATTATAATAGCCAACATCACTTCTGTTTTAAAACAATTGATTACATGCATATTGCCAAATTATGGGTCTACAAGGATATTTTCATAAGTGAGTACAATTGAAAATGTGCAGCGGAAATGATTTTTAACTAGGGTTTCTGTGGGAAGAGAAAATATGTGTTCTCCTGGTCATCCCTTCTTACCCTTCCAAGCCTTCTTAGCTCCCTGGAACTTCCCCATTTTCATTCTCAGGTTCTGTAGTAGCAGGCTAGATTATTTGAGGTTAAGTTCTGTGGGAGTCAAATCATAGAAACTGTGAGCTTCTTCCCAAGTTCACTTATTTCACTTCTGGAAACTGAGGCAAACTCCAGAAAGGTAGACTCTGTGCTCTCTTTTGTGTCATAAAATCTTTGAGGCATAAGATCTTTCAATTAAATGCTCTAAGGCATCTTAGAGGCCATCTAATCTAATTCCTCATTTTACATATCTTGCCACTGGACCTAGATGGCTCTGGAGGAGAAAGTGAGGCTGGTGACTTTGCAAGGCCCTGAATCACTCAAATCTAATTCACTTGCAAGTCATGACTTCAACTTCCTGCTGTCATGCTCCTTTTCCTTCCATCCCTCCCTCCCTCCCTTTCTTCCCTCCTTCTCTCCCTCCCTCCTTCCCTCCATCCTTACCTGTGGGTGCTCTGCCCAAAGGAATATAAATTTTGATCTCAGAAACCTAGCAAGATACTTACAGTTTACCATGCCTTAAACCCAAATCACTCTGACTCTCACTGATTAGCTAACAATAGGTTCCAGCCCAAGCCTCACTTGGTTATTATTTGGACTCTGATGGCTCAGAATGAGTGTAAATAGCAATTGTTTCTGTTTTGGCCAGAAACTCTGAAGGTCTTCCCCTTCCAGACTGACTTTTTTTTGACTAGGTAAAAGAGGCCATATAGTAACAGCAATATTGCTTGAAGAATACTTATGAACAACTAAGTTATTCTGAGTATTACAAATACTCAAATCAACTACAAAGGACCTATGAAGGAAGATGCTATCCACCTCCAGAGCAAGAACTGATAAATAGAAGTCTGCATAGTATACACATACACCACATATATACAATATGTGTGTATATTTACATATAAACATATGTGTACATATATTTATGTGTAATGTATATGTGGTGGGTTATATATACATGTGACATGTATGTATGATATACATATATAATATATACACATGTGATGGATCTATTTAATACAAATGAATGTATATATACATAATATAAAATATATAATATAGAAATACACATCTATATATATATGTATACGTATACATACATATGTGTGTGTATGTGTGCATGTATTCTGTGTCAAATGGTGGCCTTCTCCAGTGTGGGGTAAGGAGGGAGTGAAGGGGATAGTTCGGAACTTAAAATGTAACCAAAAAACTTTTAATTAAATTTTTAAAAGCCAATGTGAATGGAACCAGTTCCAAACTCTCAATTTAGGTGGGAATATTTTGAAGCAATCTTCCTTTCTAAAAATCCAAAAGTCAAAACTCTTGGACTTAACAACACACAAGAAAGGCTGGTCACTAGGTAACCGATAACAAAAAGACATGAAAAAAAAAGTAGAAGATGAAGGATTTTTTTTTCCTCACAAAAACTCTGTGACAGACATATGTGGACTGTTTGATGAACTCCCTGCATCTGATAGGGACACATTCCCCATTATATGTGTTACTGTTGTAAAAACCCCTACAGCTCATTTTCTATTGCTATGACAGTTGCTCAAATGAATTAAAATCTGCAGTCAGAGAAATCTGGTCTAAATAGATTAATTTGTTAAATTCCCATCTGGTTCTAATCTTGTATGAAAGTCATGGTACAAAGTGAAGAATACCAAACCTTCTTGCTAAATAGGGGCAAAAGGCTGATGAGAATTTTTGTCCCTAGTTTTCCACAAGTGACTATGCCTACCCTACCCCATGCTTCTGTAGCAGACAATCTCTTCAAGCTACCTGATGCAGGGAGGTCAGGAAGTCTAGTTGTGGACTGTCTAACCCAGGGAGCAACCTATAAGTCCTATCGTTTGCTTTGTGAATGATCGCAACTGAACAAAGTCAGCGTGTAGTTCTGAAGATCCCTCTTAATTCTAATGCCTTCCCTCTGCTGATTATTTCAAATTTATTTTGTATATAACTTGTTTGTATGTAGTTGTTTGCATGTTTTCTTCCTTATTAGACTGTAAGCCTCTTGAAAACAGGGAGCATCTTTCATTTTACTTTGTATCCCCAATACTCAGTACGGTGCCTGACATATAGTAAGTGCTTAATAAATGTTTATTAATTGACTTACTAACTTACTTTGCTGGGTCTTATTTTTAATAGCAAGAAATCCTTAGCCCTTGGAAAGGGGGACCTCAACACAACCTCTTCGCATATGGCAGTCATAGAAAGCTAAGAAGGTTCCATAGGCCATGATATCCTCCAAGGACCAGTCTGGGGTAGCAGAATGGAATCTGAATTTAGAGTCAAAGGATCTAGGGTTGGAACCCAGCCTTGCCACTTCCTAGCCGTGTAAACTTCAACAAGTTCCTTACTACATTCCTTTGGGCCTTAGTTTCTTCATCAGTAAAATAAGAGGATTAGACCAAATCAGGGGTGAGGAACCTGCCGCCTCGAGGCCGCATGTGGTCCTCTAGGTCCTCAAGTGCGGCACTTTGACTGAATCCAAACTTCACAGAAGAAGTTTGGCCTCAAAGCCGCAGGTTTCCCACTCCTGAACCAGGTAATGACTAAGGTGCATTCTGGCCCTCAAATCCCATGACCTTTGACTAGCGTCTCTTCCTCACTGTCGCTGCAGGACTCAGAGTGAATACTATAGGAAAAAAAGAATCTAAAAACTCTCCTCCCTTTGCTGAAAATTTCACATTGGGATGATGTAGTACCTGAGAGCCAGACAGGGATGGGCTAGGAGGCACAGTAACAGAGAGCCAATTCTAGAATCAGAAAAACTCATCTTTGTGTTCCCCTCTGCCCTCAGACACTTACTAGCTGTGCGACCCTGGGCAAGGGACTTCACCTTGTTTTCCCCAGTTTCTTCATCTGTAAAATGAGCTGGACAAGAAAAAGGCAAAACACTCCAGTATCTTTGCCAAAAAAACCTCAAATAGGGTCACAAAGACTTGAACATGATTGGAACAACTCAACAACAACCAACCAAATAAACAAACAACCACCACCATCACAATAGCAACTTTAATTTTGGGGGCAGCTAGGTGGTGCAGTGAACAGAGCACTGGCCTTGGAATCAGGAAGACTCATCTTCATGAGTTCAAATCTTAGATACTCACTAGCTATGTGACCCTGGGCAGATCACTTAACCCTATTGGCCTCCGTCTCCTCATCTGTAAAACAAGCTGGAGAAGAAATGGCAAACCATTACAGCATCTGCCAAATAACCCCAATGGGGAAGGGGATAAGAGAGGGAGATGATAGAGGGGAGGGCAGATTGGGGGAGGGGGTAATCACTTCTGAGGAGGTACAGGGTCAAAAGAGAGAATAGAATAAATGGGGGCAGGATAGGATGAAGGGAAATATAGTGAGTTTTCCACAGCATGACTACTAGGGAAGTGTTTTGCATGACTATACTCACCCCAAATGTGACTGAACAACAACAAAGAGCCAGTCTTTGTGTGTGTGTCTCTCTCTCCCTCTCGGTTTTTGTGTCTATATGTCTCTGTGTCTTTTTGATTTTGTTTCTCTGTCTCTGTTTTTTTGTCTCTGTCTCCATCTCTCTCTCTCTCCCTTCTCTCTCTCTGTCTCTCTGTCTCTGTGTGTCTCTGGGTCTCTGTCTCTGTCTGTGTGTCTCTATCTCTCTGTCTGTGTGTGTGTCTCTGTCTGTCTCTCTGTGTGTCTGTCTGTTTTCATCTGTCTCTTTGTCTCTCTGTGTGTCTCTTTTTGTCTGTCTGTCTGTCTCTGTGTGTCTGTCTGTCTCTGTCTCCATCTGTCTGTCTGTCTGTCTCTGCCTCTGTCGCTCTCTGTCTCTGTCTCTCTTGATCTCTGTATTCTGTGTCAGGCTCAGCACACCGAGGGTTCTCAGTAAATACCAAACAATACCAGCCATGTTTACCAGAGCTGTGAAAAGCAAGTTCACAGCTGTCTTTCCCCTCTTCTAGCCATTCACACTCTATTTGCTCCTTTCACATCTTCACTCCCCTGTTCTTACCACTTCAGAACAATTTCTGCTCATATTCAACTTGGGAATATCCAAGACACCAGTTGGAGCAACAAAAGAAAATTTAAAAGTCAAACATTCATGGAGCTTTAATTACCTCCAGAAAAGAGAGGCCTCACCATCAGGAGGCAGGTTAAAATGCAACCATGAGTGGAAGAATGAGGATGTTTTTCAAACAAAGCACATCTAAGAAATTGCATCTGCTCTTCCCTGTCCAAAGCTGTCCAGAAGCTCTGACTTTTCCACAGTTAGTGATAAAAAAGAAGTAGCTGGGTACACTGGGAAAGAGTGCTGGGTTGGGAGTCGGAGGGCCCGAGCTGAGGTCTGGCTCAGACACTCTCTGCAAGACCCTGGGCAAACAGCTTAACCTCTGAGGCCCCACTTTCCTCTATATGAAGAAAACCCCTATAAAAACATAACCAAAGAAGACAAGTCACAAACCCTACTAGAACAACTCTGGGATCTCTTCCAGCTTAAAAACTATGAAACCATATAATGAAGACTTGGAGCCTAAAGGTCCTTACTTCAGAAATGGATGCTGGAACAAAGCAAAAGCAAGCAGGAGATGATTAGTGGGATCCAAGCCAGGTTTGCGCAAACCACATGTCCATGGGATGATTTGAGAGGGAAAGGCCTACCTGTCCAAAAACACTTCCTTCACTGATCTGCCATATTGGGAGTTGGGGAGGGGAGGAGGCAGAGATGAACTCTCTTTATTAGTTATTATTGAATCCAATTTTTATTCCTCTGAACTACATGAGAAAGTCCTTTATTATAATGAAGTTGTTTTCTATGAAGGAGTAACATAACAATAAAGGGGCAGCATAGTAAAGTTGGTTAGAATCCTGATTTAAAATTAAAAAAAAAACTTGGGTTCAAACCCCACTTCTACTATTTATTGCCTATGTGACTTTGGTCAAAAGAGATTAGCTCTCTCTGGGCTTCAATGTCTCTATTTTTATAATGAGGAGATTGATCTAATCAAGGGCTCTTAATCTGGGGTGTGTGAATCTATTTTTAAAAATTGTTTTTCATTTTTAAAAATATACTCATTTAATATCTTATTTTTCTCTAATTACATGTAAAAACAATTTTTAACATTTTTTTAAAAGAATTTAACATTCTTTTTAATTTTTTTTTTTAATTTTCTCCCTCTTTTCATCCTTTCTCACCTCATGGAGAAGGCAAGCAATTCGATATAGGTTATACATATGCAGTCATGCAAAACATATTTCCTTATTAGACAGGTTGTGAAAGAAAACATAGATCAGAAAAAAAAAGGCCACAAGAAAAATAATTTTTTTTAAAAAGTATGTTTTGATCTGTATTCAGACTCCATTTTCTTTCTCTGGAGATGGATAGCATTTTTCATCATTAGTTCTTTGGAATTATCTTCGATCATAGCGTTGCTAAGAAGAGCTAAGTCATTCATAGTTGATCATCATACAATATTGCTGTTACTGTGTACACTGTTCTCCTGGTTCTGCTCATTCCACTTTGTATCAGTTCATGTAAGTCTTTCGAGGTTTTTCTGAGAGCATTCTGCTCAGCCTTTCTAATTGCACAATAGTGTTCCATCACAATTATATGCCACAACTTGTTCAGCCATTTCTCCATTGATGGATATCTCTTCAGTTTCCAATTCTTTACTGCCACAAAAAGAGCTGCTATAAATATTTTTACATATAAGTCTTTTTTTTTTAAGGCAATTGGGGTTAAGTGACTTGCCCAGGGTCACACAGCTAGTAAGTGTCAAGTGTTTGGTCTGCAGCCGGATTTGAACTTAGGTCCTCCTGACTTCAGGGCCAATGCTCTATCCAAATGTGCCACCTAGCTGCCTCCCTCCTTTTTTTTAATATCTTTGGGATACAAACCTAGTAGTGGCATTGTGGAATCAAATGGTATGCAAAGTTTCATAGTCCTTTAGGCATAGTTCATAATTGTCCTTTAGAATGGTTGACTCAGTTTGACTGTTTTCAGAGCTAATTCTAGGGGTCTGTAAGTTTTCAGTTCTTCCAAGGCAGTATGGATGATCTATGAAGAGGTATGGTTACTGCTCTCCTGGCCTGCACTGTTGTCTGTGAGTGACCAAAAGCACTCTTTTCCACCCAACTGTGAGTAAGGCCCCTGCTCCTCTGGGGCTACAAGCTCTGGTGTGCCTAGTGCTCCTCCTCACCCTCAGACTAGTACCCAGGACTATAACCTGCAGCTGCATATGAGCAATGGCAATAGAGTCTTGCACCCAGTACCAACAAAAGGACCCCTATAATCTCCTTCTGACCAGTTGTCCAGCCCCTTTACTGTCTGGAAGCTGAGAGCTCTGGAAGCCAGAAGCCACTGCTGCTGCTGCCATGCTGATTCAGTCACTCCCAAGGCCTGCTGCTTGCTGTTTTGTTGGTTCCTGGCCCACGCTGGCACAGCCTACACTGGACTGTGCTGAACTCTCACCCTGGTGTGACAGATATTTCCTGCTGACTTTTTAAGTTGTCCAGAGCTGAACATGACTTTCAAAACAAGACTCAAGAGAGGCATGAGTAAACAGGAAAGAGAAAGCATAAAGGACTTATTAAGGTTGAACTGTTTACATTCTGGTCACTATCTCTTAAGGAGAGAGGGAGTATCCCAAGTGTTCATCTGAAAACTTGGCCCTTTCCAAAAGCAAGTTACATAAAAATAACCATCATCAATAGTGAATAGTGAGTAAACTCACTAATATAAGAAGACAGCAAACAGGAATTAAAGACCTTAGAATATACAAGATAATTCATGAAGCAAAGGAGTAAGATATTTCAGCTTAACCAAGAGAGAATCTCCAATCTCACCAAAGTGGAATTTCTCTGAAATCTCTTGGGAGGCAAATTGGAAATCATGGACATATTGAGGAACAAGTTTTCTCTTACATATTTACCTTCCAAAATATTTCCTTTCTGTCCTCAGCATTGGTCCCAAAGAGACACTAGAATCTTAGATGTCCTTTCTCTTGAAGCAGGAAGAAAGAATGTCCCTCAGCCCCAAAGTTTTTGTTTCAATTCTGTCCCTCATGTAAACATACCATGTAGTCATCATTTTCTCCACTTATGAGTGAGAATCTTATGTAAATATTCCATGGTTGACAATTGGGTTATAATTTTTAAAAACAGAAGATGGTGGAGAAAAGTCAGGGACTCACCTGAGTTCTCCCAAATTCCTCTCCAAACAACTTTAAATAATGCCTCAAAATGAATTCTGGACTGGCAGGACCCACAAAAGGACAGGGTGAAACAATTGATGAATGAGTGATATCTGGAGAATAAAATTAAGGGGTGAGAGAGGATTGTACTGGGAGAAGGAGAAAGGGAGAGGTAGAATGGGGTAAATTACCTCACATAAAACAGACAAGAAAAGGCTTTTACAGTAGAAGGGAAGTGGGGGAGCTGAGAGGGAATGAGTGAATCTTACTCTCATTGGATTTGGCTTAAGGAGGGAATAACATACACATTCAATTGGGTATGGAAAGTTATCTTACCCTACAGGAAAATAGGGAGGAAGGGGGTAAGAGAGGGGGGTGGGGGGAGATGATAGAGGGGAGGGCAGATTGGGGGAGGGGGTAATCACTTCTGAGGAGGTACAGGGTCAAAAGAGAGAATAGAATAAATGGGGGCAGGATAGGATGAAGGGAAATATAGTGAGTTTTCCACAGCATGACTACTAGGGAAGTGTTTTGCATGACTATACAAGTATAACCTGTATCAAGTTGCTTGCCTTCTCAATGAGGGTGGGTGGGCAGGGAGGGAGGGAGAAAATTTGGAACCTAAAGTTTTAAAAACAAATGTTAAAAATTGTTTTCACATGCAACTGGGAAATAATATATACAGGCAATGAGATATAGAAATCTATCCTGCCCTACAGGAAAATAGAAGAGGAAGAAGATAAGAGAAGGGGTGGGGGTAGATAGAAGGGAGGGCAGATTAGGGGTAGGGGTATTCAGAATGGATGCTGTCTTGGGGTTGGGGTAGGGATGAGATGGGGAGAAAATTTGGAACTCAAACTCTTGTGGAAGTAAATGTTGAAAACTAAAAATAATTAATGGACAAAAAAAAAAGATAGTGACCAGGAAAATGATTTAACCCTGAGAAAAAGATCATTCCCTTAAACTAGTGAAATTTAGGGGGGGCAGATTATTATAATTCAAGGCTGGTACCTTCTATGCGAAGTGGGAAAAGAGACTAGTCCAATGGTTCTTTCCTCTACTCCCCTCCAGATAGAAATGTTTCCTTTGGAGAGGAGTGGGCAAGATTCCAGAAATATTTCTCCATGCCTCTTTGTGAGCTGTAGTTAGACAACCTACATGGACATATATATATATGTATAACCTGCACAGGCAACTCATAAACCCTACATGACATTTTGATAGAATAGATTTCCTTTATAATCTTTTATATTTTATTTTATTCATTTAAGTAAGGTTTTTTTTTCTGAAAAAGGGTAAATAGAATATCCTAAACTTCCCAAGAGGTCCATGACACATAAAAAATGAAAGATTAAAAACCCCTAGGTTAAATGATAAGGTGCCATCCAGTTAGAAATTATATAATCTATGAAGGAGTCATTTTCAGCTATTAACACTTATTGTGAATTCATTTACCAGATTCAGTCTCATTGCTTGGCAAGACACCAGGGAAATAAGAAATAGGACAGGTAAGTTTTGATGGAGGGTAAGGAAAGGGATGAAAGTGGGAGTGAAGGAGGAGAGAAAAATCACTTAAAACAAAACTTCAGCTGCTGTCTGCAGCAGGTCATCTTTGACTTCAGTGTAGGAACACTGGTATTTATACTTTAGTAGTAAGGGAGAAACAAGAATGAGCTGTGTTTTTTGTAAAAGAGGAAAATAAGTGAAAGGACAGGACTGAGTAGAAAATCAGCACTAAACAGAAACAGCATCAGAAGAAGTAAAAGCTTGGATGATGCCAAGATCCTAAGAGGGTATTTCAATGGACATGAAATATAAATCTTGAGTTGTCCCCCAAAATTCTGGGAAGACATTTGCGGTAGTATCACTTTTGGTGGGTAATAAACCAGAGGACAGCAGTGATTTCATGCTGACTCCATGCATTAATGGTGATCTTAAGAAAACAAAAATGATGTAGCAGGCTCATCACAAGCTTACTTAGTTATTCAAACCCCAGCTCTACTCAAGGATTGAAAAGCTAACAAGCTGAGCTTAAATCAATGTCATATTAATCAGAGAAGCTGAAAAGCCCTTTGGCTTGGACACATGTTTTTAAAGGGACAGTTTTATAGAATGAGGCTTTGGGGGAGAGGAAGGAAAGCTTAGTTATCTGTAGCATGTCATAAATAAAATCCTTTTCCTTTCTAATATCACCCACAGACTCTTGCCAATGATGGATTTCTCCTCCTTTGTTTCCCATGGTGTTAAAACGAAAATGCTATCTGCTTTCTTGCACCAGAGCCCCCAGCTCTGTACTGAGGACCACGATTGTCACTTTGGTTTTTCGTCATCCATTTAAAGCCAGTTAGTGGGCATCCACATTGCTGGAGGAGAGGCCTTAGCCAGGAGTCGAGAGAATATTCACAGAGGAGGATGCCAGTGCAACACACTGCTCAAAAATCCTCCCAACTCAGCTCTCCTCAAAGGTCTGTTTTCTACCCCCCTAAGACTGATTGGTTTGGAGTACCAGACTGCTACAGGAAATCATTTTGCTTACTCTGGACTCCTCCATCATGAGCAGACTTTATCTCTACCTTCAGAGCAGAATGGCCTTCAGCTAGTCCCCTGAATGGTGTCTTGTGAGGAAAACTCACGCACCTTTGGACTCTTCCATCTTGACTCTCTCTTGCAAAGAGCATCTTCCTCTTATAAAGCAGGAAAATAATATTTACAATGACTATAATGATGACAACAAGTGTACTATAGAAAAGACAATAGTAACAGAAATTAAAACTGAACATTGTCTAATTATATTGACCAAGCCTGGCCCCAAAGAAGAGATTAGGCAATCTATTTCCCTCTCTTTGCTAGAGATGTGGAGGACTATGTAGAAGTTGATAAAGGGGAGCAGGGTGAATGTTGCATATACTCTCACCTGATATATTTGCTTGTTCTTCTTTTCTTTTTCTTTTTCTTTTTTTTGTCCATTGTTTTGGAGAATGGCCTTCTGAGTGGCAGAGGCAAGGAGAGCTGTATTTGGAGATAAAGGAGGTGATGGCATCAATAAAAATTAATCATTCAGTCAATCAACAAGCATTTAGTAAATGCCAACTTGGTGCCAAGCATTCTGCTAGGCTGGGGGGGGAGACACAAAGACAAAAATGAAATTGTCCTTGACCCCAACGGGCTTATATTCTATTTGAGGAGACAACAAACACATAAATAAGTCCAATATACACAGACAATATGCAAAATAAACACAAGATAATTTGGGGAGAGAATATACTATCATCTGGGTGATCAGGAATGGCTTAATGGAGAAAGTGGTGCATGAGCAGACTTTTGAAGGGAGCAAGGAATTCTAAGAGTGTCAGGTAGAAAGACAATGTTTTTCAGGAATGTGGTTCATGAAGGTCAAAAACACAGAGATAGGAGGTAGAATATCATATATGTCAAATAGTTTGACTAAACCACAGAGTCTCTGACAGAAAGTAACGTATAATAAAATTGGACAGAGAGGTTGGGGTAGATTTTGAAGGTCTTTAAAAGCCAGTCAGAGAAGCTTTTATTTCTTAGAAGCCACAGGGAACCACTAGAGTTTACTTAATGAAAGAGAGACAGGGTCAGGTTTGTATTTTGGGAAAGTAATTTTGGCAGCGAAGTATGTAGGATGGATTGGGGTGGAGAAAGAATTAAGACAGGGAGACCAATTAGGAGAGCCTTGCAATAGTCCAGGAGAGAAGTGATGAAGGTCTGGCCTAGGGTGGTAGCTGTTTGAGTAGAGAAAGGGCCAAATATGAGAGGTGTTGTGGAGGTAGAAATGACAAAGAAATTAAATAGTTCTTAAAACGAATTTGAAGAGTGTCTTCCTGAGTGATGTAAATTACTCAGAAAGGTCCCTTATCCCCAATATATCTTCATATCCAGCCAGAAAATATCAAATCTTCCTCACTTCCTAGAATTGCCACTACATTTGTCAAAGCGAAAAGTAAATTTTTAAAAATATGCAAAGGTGCATATTGCAGATGGAAAATGGAAAATGGAAAGTGGGGCAAGCAGAATAATAATAATCCCTAACCTACCCGATTTGCCAAAGCCTCGTGTGTGTGTGTGTGTGTGTGTGTGTGTGTGTGTTTTGTTCTATTTTTCTCTTCCTCCAGAATTGGCAAGGACTAAGAAATGGAGAAATTGGACATTTACAAGATTTTGTGGGAGAGTTATAAGTCAAAATCTTCCTAAGACATTTGTCTCCTTCACCACCCAGAAAGTGCTATGCATCTCACTTCCTGACCTGTGACATAACAAAGCTCTCTGCACATTCCATAGTGAAGTAGTGTCCTGGAGACCAAGGCTAAGAGGGAGCTGAAGGAATTTCAGGAAGATGGACTTCTTCCAGGTGAAAAATGCAAGACCCTCTCGCTCCTGTCACCTGTGCTGAACATGACCGGGGTTAGAGCAAACGTGACTCCTGTCTCTTTCTTTATCCTCCTTCTTCACTGTTGGGGAGATACAAAGCCCCAGGTGTTCATCAATGACTCAGGTACAGTCAGAAGGGTCAAGATCAGAACAGACAGAAAGATTTTTTTTTTTATCTTTTCATAGAATTAATTGTGGACAGATATCAAGCAAGAAAAACAAATTCCCCATTCTATTTTCTGGTCGACATACAAATGAGAGAGAGAAAGAGAGAGAGAGAGATGTAGTATATGTATAAATTCATATATGTCTGAGTCTGTTTGTCTGATTATACTTCCTTTTCCCTTTCTCTCTTTCTCCTGTAGGCATTTAAAGAGAAGAATAGGAAGTAATAGTGGGCTGATTTCTTCCAAAGTTCCTCATGGAGGTCAGAGCTTCATCCTGCTCTCCTTAGTGATATAAATTAGAGTTAACTTTGGCTATGGGAAGAACTGTGGTTATACTTACTCCTAGGAGGCAGTAGCAGGTTAATGGAAAGACCAAGCCAAGAGTGATAACCCAAGGTTGAAGGCTAGTCCCAGCTCGGTCGCTAAATCACAATCTGTGTAGCTTTAGGCAAAATATATAACCTCCCTGGTATTTAGTTAACTAACCTGTTGTCTCCAGAATGTACAACTGAGTCCAGAGGATCGATGTTACGAGGCAGATATATTAGCTCAGTGTAAAGAAGAACTTCCTAATAATTAGAGCTGTTTAAAATTGAAATAGTGAAATGTATTCTCTATCCCCACAAGTATCATAAATAGTCATAAATAGATCTAGATTTAGAAGGGACCTTGGAGGTCAACTGGTTCCCCCTTTCATTTTATAAATAAAGACTCTGAGGCCCAAAGAAATTAAGTGTTTAGTCAAGATCATACACCGTTAGTAGTAGAATCAGGATTTCAGTGCAAAGACTCTTTCTCCAAATCTAACATTCTTTCCTTGTCTTCAGGGTTCAAACCGAGTCTAGACACCCATTTTTTTAGGGATGTAGGAAAGGAAGTGTTCAAGGACTGTGCATGAATTCATGCAAATGACATTTAAGGTCTCTTCCAGCTCTGAGATAATACATGATCTCCAAGGTTGCTTTCAGTTCTAAAACTGTATGAAATAAGTACATTTGGGAGAGGAATTGTTTGTCCATTTTTTCCATGGCTACTAGAAGTGTAGGTTTGTTTTTCTAAGGAAAGTTTCTCTCTTATTTTATTTTTACAACATTCTTGAGTCATAGTACTTACTGTTTGAAGCCTGGTTAACGATTTATCTTATTACCTCTTCTGCCTGTGATTCTTATGCATCCACTCGACAAAACCCCGATTGAAGCAGAGACATAATTCGGGAAATTACAATCTATTCCCTCCTCCTCCAAATATTGGCTAAATAAAAATTACAGAAGGAAGCAGGAACACCTTTCCTTTTGGACACAGCACAATCCACAGATATTGGGTGAGGCTTTTGTTTCAGGGCTTGCCCAGGGGTATGTGGCATTTTTACATGGTAAAGATGAGATGACAAGGGGAAAAGGGGAAAGTGTCTATACTCGACAATGCACTCTTGGAAACCATACGGCTATTATAAAACATAAATATTTTACTGCATGCGCTTACTGGCTGACTTGCACAATGCTTCCATTATAATTACGGGACAGACACGAAATGAAAAGAATATTTTTAACAAAGTGCTTGGCGATGATGCAGCTGTATCCATTCTTAATCATTCATTAATGTCTCATCAAAAGAGTACTGTACTTTCTGTTTGTTTCATTTACCAAAGGTCAGCATACTTGGAAGTAATTGTCATACACCATTACAGACCTTTTTACATATTTTCCCTGTATTGTTCTAAGCCATCATGTGCGCAAATGAGTCAATTGGTATGCAGATTGTCTGTCATTAAAACCATTTGAAAATCAGCTTTGTCACTGGTTTACTGTTGGAACACTGTTGGAACTTGAGATTCTGGGAATACACGTCTTGAATATACTGTGCTGCTCAGAGCAGGTAGGTGCCTGAGCCCTGTGGAAGACTTGCTTTGTGCCTTATGAAGCAGCTCTTTTGAGGTTTACTTGCTTTGACTCTGTACAAAATACAAAGGCTGGTCTTCACCTTGTTATACCAAAAATGTAGTGGTTAGGGTCAAGGATTCAAGAGTGTGAGAACCTGTGTTCTCTGACACTAAATTGCTGTGTGGTCTAAGACATTTCATTTCTATGGGACTCAGTTTACTTGTCCAAAAAATGAAAAGGTTAGATTTGGGTTACTCTGTCATTCCATGAGTCTATGATCTTCTGCTATTTAACTCCAGGCTATTTAACTGTTCATGAAAGATTTAGGATTCTCTCACTCCTTTAGAGAGCCTGGGGTACTGTGGGTATGGAATCTTGTAAAAAAAAAATGTCAGATATAATTTTTGGGTTATTGGTTTTTACTGAACTTTAAACAAAAATTAATCTTTGTTAAAAGGCATAGTGTACTGGGTATGGAAGGGCAAGGTGATATAAATGCAAATAATCTCAGTAGCATACATGAGAAAAAAGTAAGATTCAGGACCCCACTGCCATACATCCCAATGAAGTTGTAAGATATACATATTGATTGACTAATTAGGCAAAATGTCCTTTCTCTATATTTCACAGTTTGGGCTAGATCCATTTTTTATCCTTTTTGTTTCCCCAGTGTGGATTGTTAGACCAGCCTTGCTCTATGGATTTCACTTGAAGCTTTACATTTAAAAACCTAACACTTAGAAAACTATATAATAACATTATCTATGATTTATTGTATTTCTATTTATTTTGTTAAATATTTCCCAATTACATTTTAATATGGTTTGGGCTGCATTTGGAAGTGTTGTGGGCTATTGGTGGTTGATAGACCATGTGTTTGACATCTCTGATGTAGACTATTTTCAGAAAATATTTGTAGAGATGGGGAAGTAGCCATATGGACCAGTTGTTAATATTCTCCTGGTCACTTTTTTTTTTTTGCCTTCTCCCCTCTTTCTGATATCTTGAGAATAAAGTGCCTTGAAATTGTTTTACCTCCAAGGCGAAGGGGGAAAAGAAGGGAATAAACATTTATTATCTATTATGTGCCAGGCACTATGCTAAGTACTTTACAAATACTATCTTATTTGATCCACTCAATAATCCTGCAAGGTAGGTACTATTATTATTCCCATTTTATAGTTGAGGAAACTGAGGCAGAGAGAAGTTAAGTGACTTGCTCAGGATCACATAACTTGGAAGTTTCTGAGGCCAGATTTGAATTCAGGTCCTGGTAATTCTAAGCCTATTGTTCTCTCCACCTAGTTGCCTGAATTTCTAAGCCAGCTGTTCTTCCAAACTTTGTTTATTTTAGTGTTTGTTTAATTTAGGTTAATTCTTTTTTCGTGTAGCACATGGGTCAATTCATTATTAAAAGTTCAAATATGTTGACTCCATTGTCACTGAAATTATTTTTTTCTAGAAAGTCATCAAGGCATAGTGCTACACGTAGAGTCACGAAGACCTACAATCAAATCCTCATTTGGATACTTACTAGCTATGTGACAATGGGCAAAATCATTTCCCTTCTCTGAGCCTCAGTTTTCTCATCTTTAAAAGTGTCATAATAATATTTATCTACCTTATATGGTTGTTGTGAAGCTGAAATGAGGTTACGGATAAAGCATTTTGACAATCTTAAAGGGCAATTTAAATATTAACTATGATTTTTACCTAATGATACATACTGGCTGCATGACTCTGGAAAGTCACTCAGTCTCTCAGTCCCCTAGGCGGCTCTCTAAAGCTATAAATTTTAAATAAGGTGAGCTCTGCATTGGTAGAAAACAGGAAGTTCTCTATAACAATGGAATCACAGGCCCAGTCTCTATTCTACCTCCATTCCTTTTACTTTTCTAAAAACCTTTTATAGAGTTGTTTCTATTTTTTAAATATTTATTTACTACTCCTGATTTCATCTTTAGGCTGAATTTTCTTAGTTGAGCATCTCCCTGAGCTTTCTTGCAAACTCATTTTTCTTAATACTGCTTCTCACTGTTTTATGGTAAAACATAATCTTTCTACCATCTTTGTAAGAGTTTACAAATGAGCTTCCTTTTTTTAAAAAAACCAATTTTTTAAAATTTATTTTTAATTTTCAACATTCATTTTTATAAGATTCTGGGTTCCAAATTTTCCCCCTCCCTCCCTTCCCCTCTTCCCAAGACGGCATGCAATCTGATGTAGGCTATACATCTAATCATATTAAACATATTTCCACATTAGTCATGTTGTAAAAGAAGAGTCAGAACAAAAGGAAAAAATCATGACAAAGAAAAAAGAGAGAGAGAGAAAATAGTGTGCTTTGATCTGCATTCAGACTCCATAGCTCTTTCTCTGGATGTGGACAGCATTTTCCATCATAAGTCTTTTGGAAATGAACTTTCTTTAAAAGCATATCTGATACTGCCTTCAATTGGTTGTCAAATCTCTCTGCTTTGTAAAGATATCAGGAGTTTGGTGCTCAACATGATTTCTGTTCTCTTCTGATCTCCTTGTTGAGGTGATTGGTTTACGTATGTTAAACTTCCTTAGGAAATGATAGTAGTCTCCCTTGAGATATGTGCTCTTATCCAGTTCCCATTCTGTGGTGTCAATGAGTGGTTTAAATAAGTCGGGTTTGGAGTTACCTCAATTGTGTGTCATCTCCACTTTACTCTTCTGTTTTGATACTGATTTTGAACTGTAACAAGTTAATAGGGTACAGAAATCTAGTTTGAAAATTATTCACTCATATTTAACTCTCCATTTTTTATATACTACAATATAAATTAATTTTATTTTATGATACTATTTGATATTCACCATGTCTAGTGTCTCCTGACAGTCTTCCCTAATAAACTATGAGCACAGGGCTTTTGAATAATCTACAAGCCATCACTTGATTTCCCTTGTTTTTTAATCTTTCCTAGTTCATCCATCTAGGCATTGTTGATAAGGGAGGTGAAACTTCATTTTTTACAAGTGACCATGTGTTCCTCTTCCTTTGTTTTCCTGAAATTAAAAAAAAATTAAGTGAACAAAAGCATCACTGGGAACAGTGTTTTTGCATTGGTGAATGTGATAGTCTTGTCAAAAGTACTGTGCAAAATATAATTCATTATTATTGTAATATGCCATTTACTCTTAAAGAAGTCAAGTGTAAATTCAATGAGTAATGAACTTTGAGAATATCATTTTTTTTCCAGTTTCAGATACTGAATTTCCATCCCTTTCACAAAGTCACACCAGATCTATGGCTGAAACACTTGGTAAGCAATAGTCTCATAACATATTCCCCTACCTGGTCTTTGTATTTGAAGAACATACTAATGAAAATGGGCTTGGCAGCCATGATGATAATAATTAAGATTATTAGTCAATATTTATATAGCACTTTAATGTTGCAAGACTTTGTGAGTTCAAGACAGTAAACTGGTACAGAGGACAGATCTCTGATTGTGGAGCAAGAGTACCTACCCAAGTTCCAAACCTTCCCTTGGCCATTTACTCCCTGTGTGACTCTGGGCAAGTCATTCCTTGGGTTTCAGCTTTCTCAGGTGTAAAATGAGAGGGTTGAACCAGACAACTTCTGAGGCCTCTTTCAGCTTTACACTGTGATCCTATGTTACTTTCTTTTATCATCATAATAAATAACCCTTTGAGGTAAGTATTGAAAATATTATTATTCCTATTTTATAGATGGAAACTAAGCCTCAAGGAGGTCAACTGACTTGCTCATTGTTGCATTGCTGGTAAATACTGAGAGTGGATTCATTTAGGCTTCTCCTGACTCCTTGTCCAGCACCGTAAGATATCTTGAGGTTTATTACCTAGATTTCTTTTTAAGAATCACGCCTTAAGCCAAATCACTGTGGCTCTCATTGATTGGCCAACAATAGGTCCCAGGTCAAGCCCAACTTGGTCATTGTTTGGGCCCTGATTGGCTCAGAGTGAATGCAAATAGCAATTGTTTCTGTTTTGGTCAGAAATCTTGAGGGTCTTCTCCCAGATTGATCTTTTTTTACTAGGTAAGAGAGATCATTTTCTGCCTCATTTCTTACCTAGCTTTAATCACCGAATGGGCCTCAGTCAAACTGAAACCTGTTAAAGACTTTAGCTTAAAAAGGCCAAAGTCTCCCATCTCATCAGGGGCCATCTCCAGTCATCCTGATCTATATCTTGCCACTGGACCCAGATGGTTCTAGAGGAGAAAGTGAGGCTGATGACTTTGCACAGCCCTGCCTCACTTAAATCCAATTCACTTGCATGTCATGGCATCACCTCCCTGATGTCATGGTCCTCTTCAAGAACAAAACACAAACAACAATATATATATAAAGAGAAAGTACCTTTTTTTTTTGAAGCCATTGTTTTTAGAATATGCTACCTGCATTTTATACGTTCACAGAGTGTTAGGGATGGAAGGGACTTTAGAAATTATATATTCCAAACCCTTCAGTTTATAGATAATAAGAATAACTAGCATCTATATAGCACTTTGAGGTCTGCAAAGTACTTTACAAGTATAGTTTCACATTCTCCTCATAACAACTTTGGAAAGTGGGTGCCATTATTGTTCCCATTTTAAAAATGTGGAACCTAGGGAATATAGATTTTAAGTAAATTAGCCAGTTAATTAGCCTCTGAGATGTAATTTGAACTCAGGGCTTCTTCACTCTAGGTTCAACATTCTATCCACTAGAAACTGAGGCCCAGAGAAATGAAATGACTTGACTATGAATTCACAGGTACAGATAAAAACCCAGGTCTTCTGACTCCCAGTCCCATGTTGGTGCCCCTGTTAAAATGGTCCAAATCCCCAAATGGTGTGACCTTCTCATTGGTTCTTTCCAGGGAGACATAGGATGATTTCATACCTAATGAGTCCCTATGGGTTTGAAGGTTTGACATAAGTAACTATCAGACCTGTAATAGGATGAGGTAGTAAGGGTCCAATGTAAACCCTGCTACTGAGGAGGCTGAGACTAGTGAATAGCCTGAGCTCAGGAGTTGTGAGCTGCAACAGGGCACAGCTGTGATTGGGTATTGACACATAGTCTGATGCCATTACGGGGAGCCCTGAGTGCCAGGAGCCATCAGGCTGCCTAAAAAGGCACAAACTAACCCAAGTCAGAAGTGACCAGGCCAAAGCTTCCATACCCATCAGTACTGGGATGAGGTCTGTAAGTGGCCAGGGTGAAACAGAGAGATACAATCTCAAAAACAAACAACTGGGCTGAAGTGACTGAAGATGTTAACAAAGACACCATAGGGGGAAAAGGGGAAAAGATATGCCTCCTGCCTATGATAGTTCTTCAGCCCACTTTCCCTGTATTTCATGGTCTTCTGTCCACCATTCCGATCATCCCTAGGTCACCACCACCCAAAGGAACCTACTTTTTCCAAATACCACATAGTCATGAGGGTCCCTGATGGGGACATTTCAAAGTTAGTTGACTCTGGCTGATATTCTGCTTCTGAGAGTGAAGTCAGTCAATCAGTCAATAAACATTTATTAATTGCCACCTATGTGCCAGAAACACTGAAAGGTAAAAAAGAATCCTTGCTCTCAAGAAGCTGACAGTCTAATGGGAGAGACAACATACAAACTACTAAATCAGAGATAATCAAGAGAGGGAAGGTACTAGAATTAAGGAGGACCAGGAAAGGCTTCCCATAGAAAGCGGGAGCTGAGCTGGGACTTGAAGGAAGCCAGAGAAGCTGGGAGGCAGAAATGAGGAGGGAGAGCATTCCAGGCATGGGGGACAAGCCAGTGAAAATGACCTGAGTTGGGACATTTGATGTCTCTTTTCAGATAGTGTGACTTTGTTCAGTGAGGTTACATTGCCCTCATACCTAGACAGCTTATGGGACTACTATTATCCTTTGTGAAAAACTCCTGTCAGACTTCACTGAGAGGTCTACATACCTGAGTTCAGAGCCTAGTTCTTTTATTTACTACCTGGATAACCTTGGGAAGACATTTAGGGAAAAGGCCCTGTCTTATATATTTTTATAAACTCTTTCCCCACCAACAGTACTCAGCATGGCACCTTGAATGGAGCAGATGCTCAATAAATACATATATTAGACCTAATTGAGTCTCAGTCTCTTTATCTAAAAAAATAGGAATAATATTAACTTTCTGGTCTAAATGCACAGTTGTTATGAGGAATGTGCAAAATAATGCCACATACACATATAATGCTTAATAAATATTTGTTGTATTGTCTTAGAGAAGCAATTTACATAATGGATAAGGAGCTGGATTCAGAGCCAGGAAGACCTGGGTTCCAGTTAAGCCTTTCTAACACATACTGACTCTAGGTCAGAGGGGTCAAACTAACAGCCCTCAGGCTGTATGCTTCAGCAAAACTCCCAAAACCAGGTTAAAATGTAATGGGAGATATTAAACAAAATAGATAAAATATAGTACAACACAGATAATAATAATGTGCAGTTTTCTAAGTCAATATTCAGTAGCTAGGTGGTATGGTACATAGAGCCTGGAAACAGGAAGACTAATCTTCCTGAATTCAAATCTGGCCTCAGACACTCAGGAGCTGTGCGACCCTGGACAAGTCACTTAACTCTATTCACCTCAGTTTCCTCATCTGTAAAATAAGCTGGAGAAGGAAACGGCAAACCACTCCAGTATCTTTGCCAAGAGAACACCAAATGGAGTCACAAAGAATCAGATACCACTGGAACGACTGAACAACAAAAATAACAACAAATAATTTAGTTTTGGGGGCAGCTAGATTGCACAGTAGATAGACCACTGAGCTTGGAGTCAGCAAGACTCATCTTCATGAATTCAAATCTGGCCTCAGACACTTATTAGCTGTGTGACCCTGGACAATCACTTAACCCTATTTACCTCAGTTTCCTCATCTGTAAAATGATCTGGAGAAGGCAATGGCAAACCACTCCAGTGTCTTTGCTAAGAAAAGTCCAAATGGAGTCATAAAGAGTTGAACACAACTGAATGACTAAACAACAAGTCAATATTCAGTAGCCCTGGGATCTGTTTTTATCTGAGTTTGACACCTTGGTGTGTAGGGAACTCTCTAAGACTCTTAAGTTCATAGAAGGAGCCATTCTTTGTTGTTAGAGAGAACTTCTTGACTTGAGTAATGTTGTTGTTGTTTGTTCTTTTTCTTTTTCTTCCTCTTCTTCCTTTGTTCTCAAAGAGAACCAATGACATTGCCAGAGTGTAATAGCACTGGAACCAAAGATTCAATCTGTTCTCAGCCTCTTTGAGGCCATGGTCCTCTTCAAGAATGAAGGACAAACAACAGCAACCACAACAACCACACATGTGGGAATGCTTTAATACTCAGAAGCACTATGCACATGTAAGGTATTTTCCATAAGACTCCCAAAAAATTCCAACTTAATTTCTTTTGCCAACACATGACGTGTTGAAACTGTGATGGGGAAAGTCACAATGTGGAAGGGATAACTGTAGTGTCAGCTAACTTTGAAAGAGATCACAGTTTCATCATTTAAAAAGTGGCTATAATAAAACCTGCCTTATAAATACTAAGCTAACCTAATTTCTGATCATGTTTTTTTCTTTTTTAACTAAATCCAGAAGAGAAGGAAAATCTATCCTTTCATACAGGGAGAATGCAAAAAGCTTGAAAAGTTTCTAAGAAATTACAGGTATTTCAAAAATAAACTTTGAGCAGAAACAGAAGAAGGTAGAGGTGACTCTAAAGTAATTAGAAAATACTTGGAAATGAAAAGTACTTGACACAACTAGAAAGTACTTGTTAAAGTAATTAGTGATAAAAATATCAAACTCAAGGTGCCTCTCAGTCTCTTAGCTAGAAAAATAAACCTAGACTGAGTCAGTGTTTTTCCCCTCTGATCAAAACTGCAGCTTCTCTCTAGGCTGAAATCACAGAAGGAATTGTAAACCTTTAGAGGACCCTAGGCAATGACAAATAAATTGACTGCACAGAACTCTTCATTAATCTGATCTTTAACATCCAGACAGTATATGTTGTGCTATATGTTCAGTCTTTGCTGCATGTATAAGGGACTCACTGGAAGCCACAAGGACTCCTCATCCATCCCCATTTCTGTCCCTTAGATTTGTCTTCTTTTGGGTTTGCTGTCCATTCCATTGCCTCTGACCTGAGATCTCTCTCCCTCCCCTTTTGCACTCCATCACTATTTTTTCATCGAACCTCATGGCCCTGTCCATTCAGGACATGATGGACAATGGCAGCAGCAAGGAAGAAAGCTAGGGAGGAGAGATGAAAAACTGTCTCACATCTCTAGCCCCGCTGCAGGCTTTCCCAAATTCAATTCCACTATCTATAGCAGTATCCCCAAGCCCCATCAAATCTCCTATGTTCCTCCCATAGATCTATTCCATCTTATTCTTCATCTCAGATACCCATACCTACCAAACATCCTGTGATGAAATGTGCAGGATACCCTGAGTCTGGTTTTCTTCTAAAATGTAGAGAAATATTGCCTGAATCTTTTGTGCACAGACTCACCTTTAGCAACAAAATATAACTTTATCTTTCCCCATAAGGTCTAAGTGTCCAACAAAATGACAGTTGAGACAAGGAGTAGTCTGTCAGGAAAGGGGAAATAGAATCAAATATCACGCTATCTGAAAGCCAAAGTCACCAGGCATGTGCATTACGAGCCCTCTTGAAAGAATGGTAGATCATCACAAACATTCTGCAAAAACAAATCTTATGTCTCCTCCCTACAAAATGTTATCCTCTACTTATGTTACTATTCTTCCCTGAAGGATTTTTGAATAAATTGATTAGCAATATGGTCAGCCATTCAGGGGTTTTTTTGGGGGGAAAGTAGTCATTGCAGCCACTGGTAGAAGAGAAGAAAGTCATATCTGAAGATATTCTTTCCTTAAAAAATTTATAGTAATTAGTTAACATATCAACATTTTTAAAAAAGAAATAACATATGCAATTGAGATTTTATTTATCATTTAATATAGCACTTGGCATAGGCCAGTAGAAAAATACATATTTTATACAAAAACTAGCTATTTATCCTCATCAGTTGGTTAAATGCCTGAAAGTAGGAAAAGAATTTCTACCTACAAGAGAGCTTGTAACATTCTCTAACATTTCCTATCACATATTCTTGTGAGCAAGTATTTTCACTTTATTCTTATTTTAAATTAAAATACAGAGGTAAATTTGAGATTTGAGATGAGTGTTTGATGTACGTATAAGGGACCCAGGATTGTCATTTTATACACAAAAAAGACATACAGAAATAACTGGAAGCCACAAGGACTATCAGATTTGAGACCATCAAAATTAAGTTTATATATGATTATATATTATATATGATTAAGTTATATTGTGTTAAATAATATAATTTCAAGTTATAAATGGGAATAATATAAAAATGTAAATATAATCATAAATATATAAATATAACATTTCAAGTTATAACTTATTTCATTAAAGTGTTATTTATATTCAACAACATTTATGAAATAAAGAAATTTTGTATAAAGTCTTACAGATATTAGTAAGCATATAAGATCTTACTGAATTATTTGATTCTTACAGAATTACAGAATTCATTCTTACAGCATGGCCCACATAAAATATTCATAGTAATTTTATAATTTGAGTTTTATCATTTTAAACTTGGAATTTTCATAATTATAGGTAGAATAACATTTTATGTTTGATAATTATGATTAAAATGTAAATTTTAATTTGGAGTCAAAAGTTATTGTAGTTATTACAAACACTTAATGAATAAATCTAAAAGGATATTATGAGTAGCATATCAAGTTTTCAGCGGGGGTGGGGGGGTTGGGACAGGTTAACAATACAATTTTTTCTTTTTTTGTGAAACAACACTTTTCCTTTAACCCTACTCTAGGTTAGAAATGTTTCTCCATAATTTGTCTTCCAGGTGAAGGCTCAGAAAGCCTCCCCAACATTCATCTATAGATCACTCTTCTTAAATTCATTGTATTTGATAAGTAACATATGGCCATATTAGATGGTTATGGGGTATAGTACAATGATGTCTGCAATACTGGCTTTAATATAGTTTTATGTTCTTTCCCCAAAGGCCAAAAGCAACAGCATTTGATTTCTAAACAAAGACTACTAGCAAATGAAACAATAGGGCAAGCAAAGGAAAAATCAAGAAGCATAGAAAAATGCAAGTATTCCATCTTTTATAACTTTTAATCCATGAGTGTATACATATCCATAGAACTATAAAAACATGTCATGTGATCCTATACATCTTTAAGATCTATAAAGTTCTTTCTTCACAATAACCATCTGAGCTTGGCAGTATAACTGTTATCATCCCCATTTTGTAGTTATGGAAACAGGCTCAGAGAGATTGTGACTTACCCATGGTCACATAGCCAACAAGTATCAGAGGCAGGATTTGAACTCAGTTCTTCAGATTCTAAATCCAAGGTTCTTTCTACTATACCATAATGTCACTTTTAATGTTTTGAATGCTATGGTATCATATATTTGGTTCTAGAAGGGACTTTAAAGATATCTAGTCTAACCTCCTCATTTTACAGATGAGAAACTGAAGCCAAGAAAGATTAATTGACTTCCCAAGGTCATACAGACAGTAATTGTCAAAATTTGAACCCAGGTTCTGACTCAGGTCCAGGTTTCTTTCTACCATACCTAGTTCACCTTACCTATATTATCTTCTACTACCTGGGGCAAGGGAATGGTGAGGGGTGAGACTGTGGGATGTAGGCATTGCAGAGGATAATCCCATCACAAGTGTAGAGAGGAGGTCAAGACTATCAAGGGAATTAATGAAAAAATAATGTGAAGGAAGCCGGCCTAGCCAGGCCAGATCTCAAATTGTGTTATTATTTGGCAATCATCAAAACAATCTGATACTGGCTAAGAAATAAAATGGTTGATCAGTGGAATAGATTAAGTACACAATACACAGTAGTAAGTGACCATAGAAATCTAGTGTTTGGTAAACACAAAGATCAGAACCCATTATTTGACAAAAATTTTGGGGAAAAATGGGAAAGCAGTTTGACAGAAACTAGGTACAGAGCAACATCTCATACCATCTACCAAGAGAAGGTCAAAAAGGGTACATGATTTAGAAATAAAGGGTAATATCATAAGCAAATTAGGGAAGTATGGAATACTTTACTTGTCAGATCTATGGATAAGGGAAAAATTTATGGCCAAATTAGATTTTAAAAATATTAGGGATATAAAATAGATAATCTTGATTATCTATTTGATTAAATTTAAAGGTTTTGCACAAACAAAATCAATGTAGCCATGATTAAAAGGAAATCAGGAAACTGGGGGAAAATTTTATAGCAAGTTTCTTTGATAAAGGCCTCAATTCTCAAATAATAGAAAAATGAGTCAAATTTATGAGACTACAAGTTATTCCTTAATTGATTAATGGTTAAAGGATATGAACAGTCAAAGATCAGAGGACACAAACACTTTTTAGAAGAAGAAATCAAAGCTATCTATAGTCATAAAAATGTTCTAAGTCACTCTTGATTAGAAAAAAGTAAATTAAAACAATTCTGAGGTACAACTTCATACCTATCAGACTGGCTAATATGACAAAAAAGGAAAATAACAAATGTTGGAGGGGATGTGGAAAAATTGAGACACTAATGTACTGTTTGTGGAATTGTGAACTGATCTAGCCATTCTGGAGAGAATTTTGGAACTACCCCAAAAGGGCTGTAAAACTTTGCATACCTTTTGACCCAGCAATACCACACTAGGTCTGTATCCTGAAGAGATCAAAGAAAAAGGAAAAGGTCCTATAGGCCAAAAATATTTATAGTAGCTCTTTTTGTGGTGGCAAAGAATTGGAAATTTGAAATTGAAGGAATGCCCATCAATTGGGAAATAGTTAAACAAACTTTGGCATATAATTGTGGTGGAATACTATTGAACTACAAAAAAAACAATGAGCAGGATGGTTTCAGAAAAACCTGAAAGGACTTTTACGAACTGATGCAAAGTAAAATGAACAGAGCCAGGAGAAAATTGTACACAGTAACAGCAATATTGTATGATGACCAACTGTGAATGACTTAGCCATTTTCAGAAATATAATGATCTAAGACAATTCTGAAGGACTTAAGATGAAAAATATTAACCACCCCCAGAGGAAGATCTAATAAAGTTTAATGTAGATCAAAGCATACTTTTAAAATTTTCCTTACTTTTCTTCTTTTTTGTTTTTTTTTTGTCTGTTTTCTTTTGCGACATGGCTAATATCAAAATATGTTTTGCATGACTGCACATATATAATCTATATCAAAGTGCTTACCTTTTCAAGGAGAGGGAGAAAGGAAGGAGAGAATTTAAATTCAAAAATTATAAAAAGTATGTTAAAAATTGTTTTTACATATAATTGAGAAAAATAAAATAAAAACTTTTTTTTAAGAATTGTAGAGAGGACAGTCTTCCCCAGAGAGTCTGAATGACACTCTTTCAAGCATTGTCAGAGAAGAAAAACCTCAGGAAAGGGGTGCCATAGTGACAGGAGGTACGAGTCCAAGGAGAGGGAATGATGAAATGCTATGCAATGTAGGTCATTAAAGGACCATGAAGAGCAGGGATGATGGTATCCAGACCAATTTATAGAAGTACCTCCACAGACATTGATGCCTAGGGCAAAGTCCCAGTTGCTCTGCCCTTGTTGTGGCTGAGTAGTTTTGCATGAAGATGAGAATGGTAGATAGTGACTTGGGTAAGATCACATTAGTATCAGTCCCCAAAACTCAGAATCAAGGCTACCAGATTAAATACCTTCTCTGAATTTGTATATTAACTTTCCAATTTACACATTCAAATAGAACTGGAAAGCCATTGTAGCAATCTAACTTGAAATCTCAAATAAAGAGGCCAAAAATGTGCATAAGTATAACCAAATATATTTCACACCTTTTTCATGCCACCAATTTTCCATGTTATTTCATCAAAAAGCTGGTATAGCTAATAGAATATAAGCTTCTTGAGGGCACGTGCTATTTCCTCTACAAAGTTCAATTCTGATATTTCCTTGTGATATAGACATAAACCAAGGTTCTCAAAAAGTATAGCTATGGGACCTTAAGCAAGTCACTCAACTCTCTGGGCCTCAGTTTCCTCCACTGTAAAATGAAAAAATTGGACTAGATTGCCTTTTAAGGTCCTTTTCTAAATCAATGAGTCTATGTTCCCATGTTAGAAAAATGCAATCAAGCCATAAAGGCTCCCAATTGCTTGGCACGATATTTTTTTCCAACTTTTTGTTATTATAAATAAAATTGCTCTGAAATACCTATATGTATAATGAACCTTTTCTTGAGGAAAATAATCTTCTCAGGGTACAATCCCAGTAATGGGTGCTCTGGATTATATACGAAATAATTTAGTCTCAGTATACTTGCATAATTCCAAATTGTTTTCCAGAATGGTGGTTATCAATTAACAGGTCTATCAATAACACATTAGTTTACAGTAGGCAAGGTTTTCAAAATTATTTTTTTGGTAGTAGATCACATTTTCAAAATCACACAATTGCCTGAAAGGTTTGGGGAATGTTCAATCCTACTGTGATTGGTCCTTACCCAAAAAAAAAAAAAAAGTCAATTGACTTAGTAAAGCAACATACCTCCTTAAAGAATCTCACTCAATAACCCATGCATATGTTAAATGTATATGTAATTTCTTGATAAGTATAACCACAGAGACAATCGTTCAATGATCCTCCAATTAACAATATCAAGCAAGGCATAAAACAGAGGTGCACGCATGCTGAAGGCATTTCTCATTGTCTCAGGGAATATTCTGTGCTGAGTATTTTAATTCCTAGCAGGAAGGAAATTAATAAATGTCTTTTTCCTCAACATACTTAAAAATAGCATAGAATCTCATTCATCTGGACTGGTTTTGATGTGACCCTACCTGAACACAGGTGTGTGGGCAAGATAGCTTCTTCAGGGCTCCTTGCAGCCTTGGAATTTAGTGATTAAACTTCCCTAGAGTCCCTTTTTGAAATTAATCCTTCTCAGATTTTGTAATTTGTTGAGTACATTGACTTCTGTGAGTTCCCTGGAAGTCATAAATTAAATAGAGTTGAGTATCTTTTTGGTGCCTATGCTCACATTAGGAAACATTACAGGGTGATTTCAAGACTGAATGCACTATGCATGAGATATAATGGCCCCATTAACACAACCAATTTGCATTATACCCATTGTCCTCTTTAAGCAAAACGAAGAGGAAATAAGAATAGACAGAAAATATGTTCCAGAGAGAGACAGACAGAGGGGAGTGGTAAAGGAAGGTTAAGAAGGGAAAGTGAGTATAAAAGAGTGGAAAAGAAGGAAGGATAGGGTGGGACAAATTAAGTTAGTAAGAAACCTTTGGAAAATGGAGTTCAAGTCACCAGGTGGATTTCTTCCCGCTTTGTCAGTGGAAAATATGTGTGTGAGGTCAGCTAAGGAAAATCAAGCTGCTTTCAAATTCCGTTAAGATTTTTCTCCCTACCCATTTTTGCTTTCTTTATACATGAAGCAGAATCACTTGATGCTGTAGTGCATTGTGTATGGCCCAGATATGCAAAGGACTCTGTCTCTTGGTCCAATATTAATGGAGCCCTAATCAAAAATTCTTGTCCCCAGGGCAAAATTAATAGAAGGGGAAAAGGAAGGGGAAAGGGGGTTGAAGCATAGTAAACAATTTATTGTGCCACAGTGGAGTCAGGAAAACCAAGGACATTCCCAGAAAGTCCCCAAGACACGGCATACAGTCTCTGATCTCCCATGCCCCAGAAGAGATGCGGAGAAAGTACACAGAGAAGGAGGTTAGTAGTAGGGGAAATCAGGCTCCGGGAGAGGAGTGCCATGGAATCATGGGGCATATCCTTTTATCTTGTTACCTTAAGGGCATCCTAGGGCAATGCCCTCTTCACTCCCACCTAGTTAGACTCTGAATTAGAATAGGATTGATCAAGTGATGTGGGTGCTCATTACCTTGCTGATCAATTTACAGGATACTGGAAACTAAATATAGTTCCATGAGGTGCTATGTTCAGTTTAGTTTTCTTCTACTAGGCTTTAGTAGGACTTGGCTCTCCTATAGATTTTTAGAGACCTGGCCCTATGGACCCCTAACATAGTATAGTTAAAACTTTGCTTCAGATGCTTACTAACTGTATGACCCTGGGCAAGTCACTCACCTTTCCTGGGCCTCTGTTTCCACATCTGTAAAATGAAGGGGTTGGACTTGAAGACATGTCAACTCCTTTCCAACCTAAGTCTATGACCTTATTATCTTATGGTCTCAAGGAGAATCAGCAGCATACAGTTGGACTGTCTTACAGGTACCATCTATGAAAGTAATAAAGCATGGTGAAAAATAAGTCTATGTGGGGATTGAACATCTGACAACGGCATCATCATTATTTCATATCTACTGGTTGCCTTTTGAAGCCCTATAGAAAACAGAATAAAGGCATTTCTGTCTCAAAGTCCAAGAACCATGGAACCTTTCCATCTGGCTTGCAGCTGAAGCTTCTATTTGTGTGTTTTTCCCATTAGAATGTGACCTCCTGGACATCAAGGACAATCTTGCTTTTCTATTTGTGTACCCTGTGCTTAGAACATGCTCGGTACATAGTAAGCACTTAAATAAATTATTCCTTCCTTCATTTGTTCATTCATTCATTCTTGGAGAACTTAAAAGACAATTGTGACTATGCAAAAGGAAGCTGTATCTGGCGGTTTGGGATAAATATTTTGTCATTACCTTCCTCCTCCCCCCATTCCCATAAAGACATCCACATACCAACTAAGAAAACACATTCTTCATAACCTAATGTTATAATACACAGTTTGCTGCAAAAATCTATTATTGGCCTTCCAAATCAATAAATACTATTGTATTTCACCATATCTTTTATAGCCACACTCAAACAAATGAATATTAAAGCTGGTTTAGAGTAGATGAGAGCCACAGAAAGCTCTCAATGTTGCCAGATTGCCCTCAGTTCCCTTCTCTGTGATTATTTATCAAGGAAGGTTTTCCTTGAATTGAATGATCAAGTGGCAGCTTTGTCTCTGAAACAACCAAGGTTATATTTTACAAAGTGCATTAAGTAGTGGAAATTATATGTCTATGTGTGTGTATACAAACAGATGAATGTTTACTTGTTTATATATACACATATGTGATTGTTGTATGGTTTACATACACAATTTTATGTAGTAGGAAAGGTCTTGTTGTAAGAAGGTCCAGGTTCAAGTCCTTGTTCCTGTGTATCTTTGGGCAACTCACTGGGCCTAAGGTTTCTTATCTGTAAAATAGGGATAAGAAGGGGAAGAATACTGATAATTCTAGAATGCATTAGCCTTGACAAAATTCTTTACATACAGTGTAATACTCCAGTCATCATTGTCATAGAGTGGTTGTGAATAACACATGAGATCATAGAAGATAATGTATGTTAAGTGTGCTTCGTAATGGTCAAGTGCTATGCAACTATGACGTTCCAACACTTACTAGCTGTGTGACCGATGGCAGGTCATTTAAAAAAAAAACAAAACTCTTTGTGCCTCAGTTTCCCTAGATGTAAAATGGGACTGATAATATCTATAGCACCTACCTCATTAGGCTGCCATGAGAATCAAATAAAATCCTATAGGTAAAGTGGGTGGCAAACATTAAAGTAGCATAGAAAATATCAGTTATTATCACAATGAGCTTATCGTTTTCATGTGGCACAGAGGCTAAAAAAAAAAAAAAATTAAATCCATATCCCATTGGCAATTACCCTCTTCTCTGGAGGAGACAAACCAGGACCTGACATGCCTGCAGTCCCATTCCCCTCCAGGGTAGTGACTTGTTTGCTTGACAACAGGCATTTTTCTGCTACTGTTCGGTAGGTCCCAACAAAAGATAGATGGCCTCTTACTAAACACTACACATGCTCAGAAATTGATGAACAGAAAAATTTCGTGAGCAGTCGGGGCCACAAGGGATAGTGTTCCTTCATTCCCCTTCCCGCACTGTGACAGGAGCTTGTCACTCACAAGTATACAGCAGTATATTCATTCCGCCCTTCTTCTGTTCATCTCTGGGAAATCCCCCAGCCAGAGGCTGTGGGGAGGCCCCCTCCCTTAGCCAGCATAGAAACTGCCTGCCGGCCTGCAGTCTTGGGTGCCTCCTCTGCCTTAGGCAGCATGCAGTGTATGATTTCATTGAGTCATTTCTTTGTTGGAGGCGGTTTACATTTGCAGCTCCATCCCCATAGTGTGCAGTAGCAAGAACCATGAAATCCAATTGCAGATATTCCATGGTGCCTTCCACTTGACTGGCTATGTAATTAATCAAGACAAAAGGCATCAGGGCTTGTTTCTTTTCAGCAGCAGTGCTCTTCCTCTTAGATCTGTCTAGGACAATTAAAGTATAAACAGTGAGAGTCAGAACAATTGGCCACTGGTGTTCTTTTCATCTCTATCTATCTATCTATCTATCTATCTATCTATCTATCCATCATCCATCAATCTGGCTATTTATCTGATTATTTGATCTATTTGTTTATTTATTGGATTATTTATTTCATCCATTTGTTTAGTTATCAGATTGTTTATTTGAGTGCTAATTTATTTTTTTTAATCTTTCCCCTCCCCACCCCCCAATCTAGATGCAGAAGACTCTCTTAACGATCTTTGGATTGATCAAATTTTAAATACCTTGAAGAATCGCATGGGCAAAATGGAAGGTCAGAAATTAATATCAGAATACATTTTTACTGAAATTAAAAAAAAAACAGCTGCCAGCTATTAATGTGCTACTAACATTTCTGTTTACAGGTTCCCAAGCAGATGTTTCTCAAAGCAAAGCTATTAATGAACTTTTTGAAGACTTATCACAGCCCATTAACCTAGATAAAGCATATGGTAGGTGAATTTTTCTAGCTGTTATATTTTAATCAACACAGTTCTATATTTGAAACTCATTCTATATTTGAAATCTAAACACTTAGCATGAACACTTTCATTGTATTTTATAGACACCTTGCTATGGTCAAGAAGATAATAATAATACTTTTCGTTTGTATTATGTTTTATGATTACAATGTTGCTCGTATGACAAGTGTATGTGTTAAGCAGGGCAGGTATTTTATAGAACAAGTTGAAACCAGCATGGAGAATTGGGATTTTATTGCAGAGCACTGACGTCTGAAAGGACAGGATAGGGTTTACTTTGTCGCCAGGGAATTCACGCAAGTACTTTCTTTTCAAAGTGAATGGGCCCAGGGCCTGGAAGGACCAAAAGAGAACCAAAATGGAAAGAATTCACATTTCCCTTCATGGAAGGCCACACATCAATGAGGGTCCTGAAGTGACTCTTTCGTAGATTCACCTCCACCGTTTTAGATGACTACATCTGACCAGGGTGGACTGTCAACCTGGGAACCCAAACAATACAGACCTTCTAGAATCAAAGGCAACATCAATGCAGGCTGTCCTGGGGGTATCCCAGGCTCTCTTTTCATAGTTATTGTAGCTCTAGAGATGGAAATACCATTAGAGGCCATCTAAGTAAAATCCTTCTTATTACAGATAAGGAAACAGGTACTGGGAAGTAGTAACTTGCTCCAGGGCCACAGAGGTAGCAAACTAGGACATAGGTACCTTGACCCACTCTTCTCAGCATGCCAAGCTGCCTCTGCCTCTTCAACATAATCTGCTCCTGCTGCCCAGATCCCCAGACATAGCTTGTTGTTCATCCTTTGTTTTTTGTCTTACATATGAGGAAAGGGAGACTTCAAAGAGGAAGCTAAAGTGACTTTTCCAAGGTCACACAGGTAATGCTAGAAGTGTCAGGACCAAGACCCAAACCCTACTCTTCTGATTCCAATTCCAGGACCCAATTACAACATATGCATTTTACAGAGGGCTAGGCTAAGCTAAACTTGAGCATTTGGCAACCTTTGTGTTTTTTAGCTGTGTGAGCCGTGAAATCAGAAGTGTGACAAAAAAAAAAAAAAAACCACACTTGTAGTATAGATAAAGGCATGATGGCTTTGGATTTATAGGACCTAGGTTTGAATTTTGGCCCTGTGTCATTCAGCATTTCTGTGCCTCCATTTTCTCATCTTTAAAAATGAGGGGGTTAGACTAGATCAGGCCTACATAACTTATGACCCACGGGCCACAAGCGGTATGTTATGCAGGCCTGCTTTATATCCTCTACATTTTTCAAGGACCGCCTGAAATCCTTTCACAGACTGCCCAAAATCCTTTCACAGGCCGCAAGTGGTGAGGGCTGAATGCTGTGCAGGCCTAAACTAGATGGTCTCTGAAGCCCCTGTCATCTCAAGTCTAGTCAAGAATATATTTAGTGCCAGACACTATGCCAAGCAATGGGGATACAAAGGGGAAAAAAACAGTGTCTGACCTCAAGGAGCTCATAGTTTAATGGGGGAGACAATGTGTAAACAACTACGTACAAATAAGTTATAATATAGGATAAACTGGACATCATTATAGAAGAAAGGCACTAGCATTAGTGAGCATAGGCTTCTTGCAGAAAATAGGACCTGAAGGAAGCCAGGGAAGCTGGAAGGTGGAAAATGAGGGAGAGAATTCCAGACACAGGGAACAATCATAAATACCCAATTGGGAGATGGAGTGTCTTGTGTGAGGAACAAGAAAGAGGCCAGTGTCACTGGATCTCAGAATACTTGGAAGGGAGAATGGTTGTGAGAGTTGGACTATAAAGAAAGCTGAGTGCTGCAGAATTGACGCTTTAGAATTGTAGTGCTTGAAAAGACTTTTGAGAGTTCCCTGGACAGCAAGGAGATCAAATAAGTCAATACTTAAAGAAATTAATTCAGGCTATTCACTGGAAAGTCAAATACTGAAGTTGAAGCTTAAATATTTTGGCCACATAATGAAAAGATGGGACTCGTTGGAAAAGACCCTGGTGTTGGGAATGATTGAAGACAAAAGGAAAAGGGGACAGCAGAAAGTGAGATGGATAGATAGTGTCATGGAAACAATGAACAGGAGAAATAGTGGAGGATGGAAGGGCCTGGTGTGCTATGATCCATGAAGTCTTGGAGAGTCTGACATGATTAAATTACTGAATAACAATAACAACAACACCAAGGTACAAAAAGATTGGAAAGGTAGAAAATAAGCAGATTATAAAAGGCCAAATAGAGGATTTAATATTTACCCTGAAGACAAAAGGGAGCCAATGGAGTTTATTGAATGGTATGGGGGGAGGAGGGAATTTGAGCTTTAGAAAGTCTATTTTGATAGCTGAGTAGAAGATGAAGTGGAGTGGGGAGGAAGAAGGCAGAAAGACCAACCAGAAGACTGCTACAATCTTCCAATTGTAAGGTGATGGGGGCCTGAAATTGGGTGGTGGTAGTGTCAGAGGAGAGAAGGGGGGATATACGAGACATTTCAAGAAGGTAAAATTGACAGGCCTTGTCAACAGATTGGATATAGGAAGTGAGCAAGGGTGAGGAGTCAGGATGATACCTAAAGTGAGAGACTGGGAAGATGGTGGTGCCCTTGACAACAATAAAGAATTTAGTGGGGTAGCTAGGTGGCACAATGGATAGAGCAGTGGCCCTGGAGTCAGGAGGGCCTGAGTTCAAATGTGGCCTCATATACCTACTAGATGTGTGGCCCTGGGTAAGTCACTTAACCCTTATAGCCTCAAATAAAAAAAAAAGATGAAATTGGCAAAAGGAGAATGTTAGGAAGAAAGATGAGCTCAGTCTTGGATATGCCAAATTTGAGATGTCTACAGGAAACCCAATTCAGAGTACAGGTAGGTACTAAATTAAGAAAAACTTATATAGGAAAATTTATACATACAAACAAACAAATGAAACAAAAAAGGCCCAGGTAAATTAAGACATTAAATCTCCCGGAGAGCAGATACTGGTTTGCCTTTATCTTTGTCTTTGTGCCCCTAGCACAACGCACCTAGAACATATAAACAAATTACGTATGACAAGTACTCTGCCCTCAAAGTTCTTAAAATCAGGGGAAATGACATATTCATAATTGATAATGACACAAAGGAAAAAGAGATACATATAAAGAGGTCCATAAAGTGCCATGAGTAATTTGAGAAAGAGGAGAAACCACTTTCATGGGGGATGAAGTGGGTTAAAGGAGTTGTGGTGCGTTTCTAGTCAAGGGGCCCCCTGGAAAACACTGAGGCAAATGTGACACTAGAAAGGACCCACTCTCAGGCATGCTCTCCAGAAGGGCTGGTCGCTGTTACATTTGACTTCCTCCTGTTCCTATAATTTTCTTTTTGAAATGTGCTCCGTCCTCCGAATTCCCTCCATAACTACCTTTGTTCAAGTTTTTATTACAGCTAAACTAGAGTATTAAAATATTCTCCTAACCAGGTTTTCCACCTTTCTTAATCTATTCTCCAAGTCATCCTTCATATACAACATAGTCTTAAAAATCTCTCAAATGTGCTGCTCTGAACATGTCATCTCTCTTCTAAAAAAAAAAACTATCTGTACCACCTACTATCTACCAAATAAAACATAAATATCTATTCTTGGCATTCAAGCTTCTCAAACTTTTTCAGTTTTAGCTCCTATTACTACCCTTCACATTCTCTTTTCTGCATGCCAGCTAAGCTGAATTATTTTTATTCATAAATTCAGCATTTCTTAGGTATCTCTATGCTGGGCACTATGTTAGGGTATAAAAATGAAATAACCTGTACCCTGAAGGAGCTAACATTTTATGTGGCAGAAACAACATTTGCAGGCAAAGTTCAATCCAAAATAGATACAGCATAGATACAACATTTCCTGGGAGTGAGTACTAGCAACTAGAGCATTAGGGATGAGTTTCCTTTAAGAAGAAGCACTTGAGTAAGCTAAGCTTTGAAGAAAGGTATAAGTATTCTATGTAGTTGTAGAGTTGTTTCAATCCGTGTTCAATTTTTTTGACCCCATTTGGGGTTTTCTTGTCAGAGATACTAGAGTGGTTTGCCATTTCCTTCTCCAGCTCATTGTACAGATGAGGAAACTGAGACAAACAGGGTTAAGTGACTGCCCAGGGTCACACAGTGTCTGAAACTGGATTTGAACTTAGGAAGATGAGTCTTCCTGATTCCAAGCCCAGTACTCCACCCGCTGTGCCGCCTAGCTGCTTGGTATTCTACAGGGCTGAGGCAGGGAAGAAGTATTGGGATCACAATCTTGGGGAAAACTGTACAAAGGCCAGGAGACAGGAGATGGAATGCTGTGTAAGCCATTTAACTGGAACAGAGATCTAGGTCATGAAAAAGAGTGATGCACAGTAAGCTTGAAAAAGTAGCCCAGGACTAGATTATGAAGGGCTCAAAAATTTCCTCATTCTGTCCTCCTTCCTCTCCATACCTTTTCACCTTGTCTTCCACATCAGGAAAGGATTCTCTGTCCCTTATCTTCACCTGCTGATGTTCCTTCCTTCAAGGTCAAAATCAGGTGCTAAAATCTTCCCCCAACTTCAAGTAAGCTTTGTTCTTCTGATTTCTCATGCACTTTGCCTGGACATCTCATTTATACTCATCTCACTTTATCTTGTATCTTTGTCATTTGTCTACATCTGTGCCTCATCAGACTTAGTTCCTTGAGAACTAAGATAGATAGATAGATAGATAGATAGATAGATAGATAGATAGATAGAT
>NW_020954559.1:37358236-37362336 GCF_900497805.2 Vombatus ursinus
GATAGATAGATAGATAGATAGATAGATAGATAGATAGATAGATAGATGGATAGATGGATAGATACATAGATAGATGGATGGATGGATGGATGGATGGATGGATGGATGGATGGATGGATAAATATGTATATATGTGTATGTATGTATATGTATATACATATGTGTGTATATGCATATATATGTATATATGTATAGTCATGTGGATGCATTGCATGTAAGCATGTATGTGTGTGTTGAACACATGTATTTAAGTATATGCAGTGCAAGTGTTGTATATATGTATGCATGTGTGTATATACACATATATATATATATGAATAGATGTATCGTGAGTGTATATATTGCCTTCTATGTGTACACGTGTATACTCATGTGCCAATGTATGTGTATGTGTAGGGGCATATATATTTATGTGTGCACATAATATATGTGTGTGTATAGATGTATGGATATATGCGCATATGTGTGTATGGATTTATTGTATGTGTGTGCATGTGTGTAGGTGTATGCCTGTGTATGTGTGTGCATATATGTATAGGTGTGTATTGCACACATATATGTGTGTATATGTATGTGAATATATAACCTCATACCTCCTGACTATAGTAGGTGCTTAATGATTAGATGTGTGAGGGATAGATTAGGATTAAGCCTACCAGATAGGAGTGAGAGTGGAAAGGAAGGGATATATGCCAGATAAGAGAAATATTGCCAAGGCAGAATCAATAAGATTTGGTGAGCTTCCTTAAGGACAGGGACCGTTTTTGCTTTTTCTCTAGCACCTAGTGCTTGGTACAGATAGGTACTGAGAAGGGCTAAGATGAGGGAATAAAGTAAGGAATCTATTTTTATGTTGAATTTATTGCTTTCCTATTGCCTAATATTTTAGCTTCCACTTACTTGGATTCTACTTCTCCCTCTTTTCTAAGAGTTGTGTGTAACTAGTTTGTAACTTTTACTTCCATTGGATTTGGGGGTCACAGAGATTATTATTCCTGAAAGCTGAAGATGTAGTAGAGACTCTCTCTTCTTTTAAAAATAGATTTGCATTGATTTTTAACTTTGCCTAGATTTCCTGTTATACTTCCACCAGCACCAATAGAGAGAGCTATTCCTTAAAAAAAAATTTCTGAGACAGAGTCAGAGAGAGGAGAGACAGAGACAGAGAAATAGAGAGAAGAGAAAGACAGACAGAGAGACAGAGGAGGAGATAGATTTTAAAAAATCAGCAAAGTTAACCAATATATTTTAAAAAATCAGATATCATATGCAATTTTCCACACAGTGAACCCCAAACTTCTGCAGAGCAAAACAATCTTTAAAGAGCACATTCCTCCTGAAGTCCCAGTCCACCCATGACAAAGGGTTAAAGAAATAGGCTGAGCCATGATAACATTTCCAAGTATCTCCCTCTGGGAACCTTATGCCTGGAAATTATTACTTTCCTTCCTTCACTTCCTCCTACAGCACTTCTATGCCAGTCTGAGTCATACCTTTAAACTTTTAGAAAAAGCTAAATTGGGAATATTAAGGCAGCTCCCAATTTAGCTTTGCTCCTAGAGAGTAAAGTATAGATTTAAAATAGAACCCTCTCTGGAAACATCATTATAAGTTGCTATTCTAAGGTCATAGTCTCACAACTGAAGACCACCATGAGTAATTTGGAATGGAGGAACTGGGGAAAAAAATCTATGACGGAAGGTTAAGGACAATAAGATAATTTAGGACTGAGGTTATTTAACACGGTTGCTTATCCTTGTTGCTTCTATTTCCTCTCCTCCCATTCCATTTTTTTTCAATCAACAAGCAATTATTAAATGTCAAATGTGTACTAGGCACTATGCTAGGTACTGGGGATGAAAATACAGAAACAAAATCCTTGCCCCCTAAAAACTGGAAATTTTTCCCATCAGTTGGGGAATGGCTGAACAAGTTGTGCTATATGAATGTAATGGAATACTATTGTTCCGTAAGAAATGATGAGCAGGAGGATTTCAGAAAAACCTGAAAAGACTTAAATGAACTGATGCTGAGTGAAGTGAGCAGAACCAGAACACTGTACACAGTGATAGCAACACTGTGTGATGACCCACTTTAATAGACTTAGCTCTTCTCAGCAATGCAATGATCTAAGACAATTCCAAAAGACTCATAATGGAAAATGCCATCCACATCCAGAGAAAGAACTATGGAGTCTGAATGCAGATCAAAGCATACTATTCTCTCTCTCTCTCTCTCTCTCTCTCTCTCTCTCTCTCTCTCTCTCTTTTGTCTTTCTCATGGATTTCCCCTTTTGTTCTGATTCTTCATTCACAACATGACTAATACAGAAACATGATTAATATGATTATACATGTATAGCCAATACCAGATTGCATGCTGTCTTGGGGAGAAGGAAGGGAAGGGAGAGGGAAAAATTTAGAACTCAAAATCTCATAAAAGTAAATGGTAAAAACTTTTAAAAAAAATATCCTTGCTCCCACAGAGTTTACTTTCTATTGACAGAAAACAACAGGTTTGCATAACAACAGACTAGAATTGTAGACTGAGGTCTTAGAAAGGGCCTTTCTTGGTAAGAGGCTTTTCACCTCTCAGCTCACATGTCTGGTTCAGTCTTAGAGGAACCTGACCTCTAAAGAGAAAGTCAAACTCTTTCTTGCATTGTTTAGCTCATTATGCCATACCCTGGAAACCTGAGGGGAAATCCCTGAAAACTTAGGAGTCAAGTATCTCCCTAAAAGGAACCAGAAAGGTACTCATGGTACAATGTAGGCGAGGTATAGGACAGCTATTTATTTTCTCTATACGAAAGAAATGCTCAAAACCTGAAAGATTTATAATAATACCATCAACAAAGACTTAGAATATGACACCACACCCCATAGCACCTGTTATATACTCTGGAGGTGGGGCAGCAGGAAAGAGTTTTACTTAAAACGTTAAAACATGAAACATTTAGTGGGATGACTAAACATCAATTTTACCTTAACCTTGACTCTACAATCTCTGAACAACTCCTTCAAAGTCCATGTCGTTGGGAAAGTCAAACACAGTCTTGGTCTCCTCTTTTCTATGATGATCTTTTCTGAGAAGCGTTGTAGTAGCTACATTGCTCCTCCATTACAGGGCTTGGAGTCAGAAAGACCTGAGTTCAAATATGACCTCAATCACTTAGTAGCTATGTGACCCTGGGCAAGTCACTTAACCTCCATTAGCCTTAGTTTCTTCATCTGTAAAATAGATATAATAATAGTACCTATCTCCCAGTCACTTGCCAAAGCCCAAGCTTTGGCCCACTCAAGCAACACATGTGTCTGCTGTTATATAGTAACAGCCATCGTTGGTTTTGGGGAGAGGGGAGGTGAGGGGATGTTCTTCCCCTCCCCCAAGGGAAGCCTAAGAGAGAGCCTTTTTAGAGTGCCCACATACTTGGCAGAGAGGAAAAGAGAGTCTCACTCACTTCTTAATCTCTTACAATCTGGCTTCAGACACTCCCACTTACATTCTAACAGCTTTCTCCAAAGTTATCGGTGACCCTAGGGAAACCTCCATTCTGACTGGTGATTCCCTCCTGGGTCCACCATTTTAGGAAGGACCTCTGCCGTGCTTTACATCACTCAAGTTTAGATTCACTTACCAGACTATCTTTCCTCCTACTCTACCACTCTCCCCCCACATACGTACCCTGTATTCCTACTTCCAGCTTTCCTATGTGTGTTTTCTTCCACCAAAATGTAAGGTCCTAGAGGGTAGGAATTGCCTTATTTATTTGTGTTTATAATTCCAATATTTAACACAGTGCCTGGCACAATATATATGCACTTAATAAATGCTCTATGTGACCTTTAATTGCTAAATCCAATGGTCTTTTCTCAGTCTTCATCATTCCTTGACTCTCCTGTAGCTAATGATACTGTTGAGCAACTCCCTCCTCCAGAATGCTCTCTTCTTTCTTAGCTTTCATGCCCTTGCTTTCTTAATGATCTTTCTCTTACCTCTCTGACTGATCTTTCTCAATTTTCTTTACCAAAATCATTATACAACTCTAGCTTCTTAACCTTGGGTGTATACCCCAAGGCATTGTCCCCTGAGCTCTTTTT
>NW_020954559.1:37362436-37482028 GCF_900497805.2 Vombatus ursinus
TCTCTCTCTCTCTCTCTGTCTCTCTCTCTCTCTTTCTCTCTAACCTCATCAGTTTTCATGAGTTCAATCGTGTGGGTGACTCTCAAATCTAATATAAGCAGTCCTATTTTCTCGCCCCAATGTCAATCCTATACCGCCATGTGCCTGACAGACAAATCTACCTGAATGTTTTCTAGGTACCACAAAGTCAACATGTCCAGATCAGAATGCATTATATTTTCCTCCAAGCCCATCCTTTTTCTAAAATTCCCCAATTCTACTGATAGCACCACAATTCTTTGAGTCACTCCAGTTCAAAGCTTTGGAGCTATTTTTGACCCTTTCTTCTTCCAGGACCACATAGCCAATCAATTGGTCAAATCAAGTTGAACCTACTTCCATGACAAACTTTACATTCATCTTCTTCACATCTATTCACACATCCTGTATTCATTGTTCACAGCCTTAACACCTCTTGCCTGGACTATTGAAATACCTGTGAAAATTATTAGCCCTGACTCCAGTCCCATCCCTTTTTAATCCATCCTCCATAAAGCTGCCAAACTGAAATTTCTAAAAGACAGATCTGGTCATGTTACACACTTCTCAAAAAATCTTTGATGATTATTATTTTCAAAATAAAATTCTTTTTAAAAAAATCCTTAGTCTGGCATTTAAGGTCCCTCACAATTTATTTTTTCCTCCCCTATCCCAGCCTTTCCTATCCTATTTCATATTCCTCCTATTTATTCACTGAGTTCTAATAAAACGGTCCCAGTATCTGTTCTCTATATTTGACATTCTATCACCCTATTTCCTGCCTTTGTACAAGTGGTCCCTAATATCTGAAATACACTCTGTCCTCACCTCTTATGGCATTTACACCTTCCTTCTAAGTGCTACTTTCTCCTCTGTTGTTAGCATTTTCTTTCACCCAAAGTTACTTTGCATAGCTTTGTCCATAATTCTTATTTACTTATCTGTGTATATTTTGTATCTTCTCAATAGAATATAATTTCTTCGAGGGCAGTATCTCTGTCTTTGTATTCTGCCTTTGCTTTCAGTCATGTCCAACTCTTCGTGACCCTATTTGGGGTTTTCTTGGCAAAGATACTGGGGTGGTTTGCCATTTCCTTTTCCAGTTCATTTTACAGATGAGGACATTGAGGCAAATAGGGTTAAGTGACTTGCCCAGAGTCACACGGCTAGTAAGTGTCTGAGTTCATAATTAAACTCAGGTCTTCCTGATTCAGGCCTATCCCACTGCACCACTTACCTTATACATAGCAGGCACATAAAAATGTTTTTAAATTAAACTAAATTGAGATAGTAAAACTACACAATTACTATTTTAATACCTGTCTATAAAAATTGTTGAATGATTATTTATGAAAGAGAATGCAGTGAGCAGTTTTATTCATATCTACAAAAGGCAGATGATAAACACATGGATTTAAGCTGTTGTAGGAGGGATTCATGTCAGGTATAAGGAAACACTTCCTAGAGAATGAGGCTCCAACCTCACTCATGAGAATGGGTTACCAAAATAGGACCGATTCTTATCTGCCTAGGACAATTTAATGGAGACACTGTAGATTAGGAGATGTGCTGGCTCATAGGATCATCAGACCCTGACACATTGTACACACTTAATGAAGGTTTATTGCCTTGCTTTGTTGCCTTAAATGGCATCTAATCCAAGCTTTTGTTGTACAGATTAGAAACTGAGGCCCATAGAGGTGAAATAACTTGCCCAAAGGTCACACTGGTAGTAAGTAGCAAAGGGAGAAATCAAACTCAGGTCCTCTAACTCTCAATCCAAGATCAAGTCATTACTTTAAGGTCCTTTCTGACTTTTTACTTTGTGAGAAGAAACAAAAAGATGTGATTGGAATGAGTTGCCTAGACCAAAGATCCCCACAAAGCAGTTTGAACAGATCCCCGTGATTCTTCTCCATAGCTTTATAGGCCCATAGAGTTCAAGCTGGAACAGTTTATCAAGTCTACCCTGCCTCATTTTACAGATAAGGAAGTGGAGGCAAAGAGGTCAATTGACTGGTGCAAGGTCCTTCAGACAGTAAGACCTAGAGCCAAAATTCTAACCTAGGTCCTCAGCCTCTAAATCCCCTGTCCTTAGGTGGAAATACAGGTTACCCTATAGACTCCCGAACAATTCAATTTAGCAAACATTTGTTATGCATCTATTATATCATTCAAGGCATGGTGCTAGGTGCTAGACCAGTGACCAACTATCCTCTGAGATAATTAAACCTACACTGTTTTTTTTTCATTTGGAAGACATTTTCCCCAATCATCTTATTTAGTATATCCCTTCCCATGCCTGACCCTTCAGGAATTGGACTGCTTTATATACTTTTTCCTAAGCAAAAACGAAATCACAACCCTAAAACAGTAACCAGGGTGACCATCTGCCACAGAAGAAATATAAAGCAGGAAATGTCGAGTGAGATACTATCCATAGATGTTTTCTTTTAACTGCATTTTCACATTTTCTGCCTTTTAAAAAAATCATAAGAACCATAAGAAGAAGAATTTTACTATCACTTCTTTTATCTTTCCTTCAGTGTTACTACTCTGAAGAGGATTTAGGTCCCTGTCATGCAAATGGAATGGACTAGTGATGAGGGTGGTGACCTGGGTTTCCTGGGGGATTTAAACAGTAGAGTGCTGTTGTGAGAAAGGCCCCACTGGTCCATCAAGAAACCGTTTTAAAGTAATCAGTGTCCAACACCTCATTAGAATATCAAATCAGTCATCTGAAGCTTTGTCTGAAGGGATTGTTGTCTTTCTGGAAGGTGAAGATTTCAGGCGTTTTTCTTCTTCTGGACAAAGATTGACACAAGCTTGATTTTGTCAGGTATTTTCTGTGGAGCACAAACCAGAAACGGGTTGTTGGAATCTTCCCCGCCCCCCTCAAATGAGTGTTTTAGCTTCAAAAGAGTTGTTCTGGACACATAAAAATAAGCACATTAATAATCTGAATATTATTTTCAGAAATACAAATCAATGTCTTCTTTAAAACTTTGCCTAGAAAGATGCCATCATCTCCAAGTAAATTCCCTTGGTCCCCCTGATTCTTCAACATAAACTTGGGAGTCAGATAGAATTCCCTGCAAAGTAGGCCAATCAATCAATCATCATCTATTAAGAACCTATGTTCTTTATAATGATGTGGCAGAGACTGTTTAAAGCACTGAGGATATAAAGAAAGAAAAATGAACAAGTACCTGCTCTCAAGAAGTTTGCCTTCTATCGTGCCAGGTAGATTTCCGGAATATAGGATCACCAAGGAGCATACCTGGGGGAAAAGTAAGCTTTTCCTTTTTCCTTACTAGGCAAGTACAGAAATGCAGCTTGCCCCCACAAGTGACCTGGCAAATGCCAATTTCCAAACAGAGTAATGACTCTATTGAATTGAGAACCTGTCAAAATTGGTTTGATCATCACTTTCTGAGAAACTCTGACAAAATAAAACTCATTAATGCAAAATCCCACAAAGTGATCCCAGGATATTCAACTGGTCAGTCAGTCAATTATTAATTCAACAAAGCACATGTATTAAGCACTTACTGTATGCTTAGCAACTTTCAGAATTTTCAGCTTTTTCCTAAAAAGCTGTGCTGAATTTTATTCTAATCATATCCTAGCCTATTCCACCCCATTCCCATCCTATCCCATCCTATCCTATTCAATCCCATACCAACCTACCCTAACCTATCCTGTCCTATTCTATCCTATACTATTCAAGCCTATACCAACCTATCCTATCCTACCCCGGTCCAGCCCAACCCAGTCCATTCCATCCTATTCTTTTCTACTCTACTCTATTATATTCTAATCTCTTCAACACACTTTTTTATTCAGTACCTAACACATACACGGCACTTTGGTGGGTAATTAGGGATACAAAGACAAATGGGAACCAGTCCCTGCCCTCAGAAAACTTATATTCTACCAGGAAAATGGGAGGGGGAAAAGAGGAGGAATATACCACATACACAGATAAATGTTAAGTGCTAAATAGATATCCCCCCAAAAAAGTCAAAGGCTCATATAGTTAAAGTTGGACCTTACATAAAGATCTTAATTTAACCCCCTCATTTTATAGATGAGAAACATGAAGCTCATAGGAATGATGTGACTTGCTCAAAGTCATATAGGTAGTCAGTGGTAGAGCCAAGATTCATACCCAGGTCCTCCGACTTTAAAATCCAATGCTTTTTCCACTATACTATGTTGTCTCCCAATAAGAAGTTTCAAAATTGTTCTAAAAAACCAGCAACATAAGAGATGTTCAGTCTTCATTCAGGGAGCTCTCTGCCTTTTCTCTCTCCTTCTGGTCAATTGCTTTGCCTTCTATGATGAGTTTAAATGAACTAAATGACTTGAAGATCTTCTAAGACCCATGAAATGAGGACAGGTCTGAGTAGTTCCTTATGGATCACTTTGTAAAAATAGTAGATCTCAAGTCTATAAAATAAGTCATCATAGGTATTTTTAATTTTAGAAAACATAGTCAGTCCACATTGGACCCCATTTTTGCATCAACCCCCCATTCATTTTTGTGATGCTGGCAGCTGTCCTAGCAACACACTAGTTCCATTTTGGAGGTTTAGACATGTCTTTTAGTCTTCAGTCCTGTCCCTAGTTCTGGCTTTTCCTGCTTACAGAGCATTTTATTAGAATGAGCAAGCACAATGCTGACCTCGTGTTCAAGAGATCCAGACACTCATGTTTTCCTCCTTACCCTTCCTAATCTGAATGGGCTCCTTGAGATTCTTCTGTGAGGCCCCTATGATACAAGCTGCCCACTATTGGTTAATACTACTATTGGGTAGTACTACAATGCTATTAGGTACTCTACAGACCTGAAAGTGTTAATAGTGAAGAGCAGATTTTATTCCCTATGATTCACAGGAGAATCATGAGGCGTTTATCACTTTTCTGAATCTGACTGTTCATTGAAGCCTCTCAGAATTGAAACCTTTGCTCTCCTAGATAATCTAACTAATAACAACATTCATCATCTCCCACCTCCCCCCCACCCCTCCCCTAGAAAATAAATTGCTCTCTACTAACTCATTTTGAAGAGCCGCTGTGGGAATTACATTTTTAAAAATATAAAACCCTGCATCTTTACAATATATACAATACAAGAATAGTCCATTAAAAATGAATCAAAACTACACTTCAATAATCATAGACTTAAGTAAATTCCAAAGGGTTAGATTCAAATAATTCTATATTAGAATCTATATAGATTCTAATAAAACATGTTAACAGGATTAATTCAGTATTTACAATAATGTAATAATGTATTATTGATTTAACTGGATCTATTTTTCTCCCTTCGAATCTATACATCATGATGTCTTCTTCCCCTTTGAGCTTAGACGGAAACTTGCAATGTGACCTTCTAAGCAGTAAGGAGGAAGAAAAGACATCCTTTTGTCCCTTCGATATTTCTTATTCCACCAGGACCTCAGGGAGAATAATCTTCCAAGGATAAATTGTACTTGATACTCTCTGTGGTGCCACAGGTCTAATGTATCCCAAACCCAAGGACATGACTTGTTGGTATTTTTATTTGAGTTATAGCTGTTGTAGCATCTCCTATTCTAGATTAAGCCCCCTTCATACATAGGTTGACCTACAGGAAAAAACATAAGTATGTGAAAATGAGTAACATGGAAAAAACGGCAAGAAAGATAAATGGAAATTGGTTAGTAGAAGGCATTAAACACCAGGTTGAGGTGCCTATACCCTATTGTTGAAAGAAAGACAGAGAAAAAAAGAAAGAAAGAAAGAAAGAAAGAAAGAAAGAAAGAAAGAAAGAAAGAAAAGAAAGAAAGAAAGAAAGAAAGAAAGAAAGAAAGAAAGAAAGGAAAAGAAAGAGGATAGGATTACTTATTAGAAATCTATTAAAAGAGAGTGGGTAAGAGATAGTAAGGGCCCAGACTGGAGTGGTAGCCATATTAGTGGAAAAAAAGAGGAGAGATGTCAAAGATGATGTTGAGGTAAAATTCCAAGGTCTTAGATACTGAGAGGATGTGGGGAAAACTGCAAAAGAAGTCAAAAAATGTCATAGGGAGACAGAGATGCAGAAAGAGAGAAAGCTCCTTTTAGTTCCCCTGAACCTGCAGAGGGTAGCAGGCAAGAAGACTATGTATGTGTGTATGAGTGTATGTGTGTGTATATATGTATATATATATGTAATTTTAAAGTATCAAAGCATTTTTCACATGATATCTCATTTGAGCCTCACAACCCTCCCATAAGGCATTGCAAACCTTATTGTCCTCATTTTACACATGAAAAAACTGAGGCTGTGGTAAGTGACATGCCCTTAGCCATGCAGCAAGTAAGTGTCAGAAGTGAGAATGAACCCTAGGTCTCCCTGAGTCCACGTCTGCGCTCCATCCACTATGACACACTGTTTCATCAAGATATCATTTATTAAGGGCCTGGAATGAGCAAAGTACTATGCTGGGTGCTGTGGGGCCAAGGGTAGAAATACAAACCATAAAAGGGTCTTGCCTACCTAGGACTTACAAAGGCTTTCCTGTTGCCTTCTGTCTTATACCTTATTATAGATGGTTGCCTGTTTTTTGTTGGAGGCAATCAGGGTTAAGTGACTTGCCCAGAGTTATACAGGTATTAAGTATCTGAGGTCACATTTGAACTCAGTTCCTCCTGACCCCAGGGCTGGCACTCAATCCATTGTTCCACCTAGCTGTCCCTAGATAGCTGCCTATTTTGCCTATTTGTGGTGGTCCTTGCCTACCTAACCTAGTTCTCCCTCAGCGTTAGAAAAAGTCCAAACTATAATAGCTTCCCTGTGGGGTGATAATATAGAATCGAAGAAAGTCAGAAAAGACCTGAGGTCAGTCAGCCCAACCCCCTTATTTTATAAATGAAAAGATTAAGAGTTAGACAAGGGAAGCAACCTCCCATCACACATTGACCTGATGTCAGAACCTTGACTAAAACTCAGAGATTTCGACTTAGAAAGTCCACTCAAAATCACACATGGGGGACCACAGGGGCCACTCCAGATTTCTAGCATGTAGGCAACAACATTTCTATAACTCTTTAAGGTTTGCAAAGTAAGACAGATAGACAGATATATAGAGATATACACATATACACATACATGTATATGTGTACATGTGCATGTACATGCATGTGTATATATTAACCTGTGTGTATTATATGTGTGCATACATGTATATATTTGTATGTATGTGTATGCATATGTATGTGCGCTTATATGTGTATATGTATTATGTATATAGCTTCATTTAATATATATCATATATATATATATACATTTTCTTATGTGTTTTAGAGATGAACAGAGTATTGGCTCTGGAGTTAGGAAAACTCTTCCTCCTAACTACCTCTGACACTAGCTGTATGACCTTGGGCAAGTCACTTAACCCTGTTTGAATCAGATTCCTCCTCTGTAAAATGATCTGGAGAAGAAAATAGCAAACCATTCCCATATCTTTGCCAAGAAAACCCCAAATGGGGTCGTGGAGAGTCGGACATGACTAAAAAATGACCAAACAACATCAGAGAGTATATAACTGCCTAAAAAAGGTAGAATTGGGAGAGTCATGAGGGATGGGAGTATTTGCTTTAGGTAGTGTTACCTTTTAAATATGAATTAACTTTTCTAGAAAAATCAGAACAAAATAGAATTGTAGAATGTTGCAACTGAAAAGAATCTTGGAGATCATCTGGTCCAACTATCTCATTCTGCAGATGAGAATGCATAAGCATTCTTGCAAACTATAGTTAAGTTTTGGAAGGTAATGTTGTAGGGATGTGCTGGAGCCAGTTCTAATTAATTGATTAGTGAGAGTCAGCTGTTAAATATTAAGCCTGAACATTTACACCTCTGGAATTGTCAAACACTACAAAATCAGGATTTATTAATTTGTTGATTGCCCAGACTTAAGAAAGTGATGAAGAAAATGTTGATAATACAGATTAACTCTAAAAGTATGTCCTGTGTATTTTTTCCCCCAGAAAATCAGTTGCTAAACATTGACCAACACAGTTACACATGACCAGTAATGACATACAAGGGGCAAAAAGCCAGTCTTTGAGTAAAGAATACCAGGGTTCAGAGACAGTCTCTGACACAGACTAGCTGTGTGACCCTGGGCAAAGCACTTAATCTCAGAGTTTTCCAAGTAATTCTCAAATAATATAATTTACTGATGAGATGCTGATCTATATCATTTGAGGAAGTTTCCAGAATAGAAGTTTCATACAACAGTGAAATTGCAAGTCTGGCATCCCTCGCCCTCAAAAAACAAGATCAGGCTTAGAATTGTTCAAATCAAAATAAATTGCACAATGTATAGATCACTGGGCCTGGAGTAAGGGAGACCTGACTTCAGATCAGGCCTCAAACATTCATTAGCCATGTGACCCTGGGGAAGTCACTTAACCTCTGTTTGCTTCAGTTTCCTCATCTGTAAAATGGGGATAGTAATAGAACCTATCTCCCAAGGTTGTTGTAAAAATCAAATGAGATAATAATTGTAAATCATTTAGCACAATATACATATATGTGTATGTATTATATGTGTGTTATATATACATATATATCATATACACACATATACATATATACACACATATATTTAAATATATGCATGCAGACACACACATTGGAGAAAAAAATGGCAAATCACTCTAGTATTCTTGCCAGGAAAATTTCAAATGAGGTCACGAAGAGTCAGACACAATTGAAAATGACTGAATAATAAAAATATATAATATATATATTACTTCACTATACTTATACTATTATATATATTTACATATATTACTATATTATCATATTTAGTAATTACTTATATATACTTATTACTTATACTATGTAATTATACTATATAATTCATTATATATTAATATATTACATATATACATATGTAATAGCATACATTATAAATATTAAACATAAGTGTTACATAAAGGATAACCTATTATTATATCCTTCCTCTCTTTACAAACATTTTCCCTTTCCCTTCCCAATCAAAACATTATCTCTTTTTTAAGGACAGATATTTTTTCACCTTTTATCCTCTGCCCATAATCATTATTCTAGATACTGTGTAAACTGGAACATCTATAAGCAAAAGAGGTAATCATGCTGGCAAGGGACACTTTGGTTCATTTTCTTTCAAGAAACACTAAATTTATAAATACATATATGTTACATATATATGTTTATATATATTATATGTGTATGTATGTATGTATATACAAACGGTGTCTCTTTGAGGGACACATGGAACCCTTAAAACCCAGAAAAATACTCCAAGTGACCCATAGTCATGACTACCCGATCCTAGTGAATGACACTTTTATTTCTTAGCAGTTGATTTTTTTTAAACAAAGGATAGTTACCCAAGGTCCAGGAGGTGAAAAGTTCTTCGTATTCCTAAGCAATTTCACCTTTGGTACAACTGATTCCACCTGGACTATGGAGCCTTAAAAAAATTGCCATAGGAGAACAATGAAAGGAGTGTTTTTCCTTTCAAGTATTCACTGTACAAAATCATTTTTATCTGCAGAGACTGGGAGCAAGCTACTTCCTGCCTTCCGTGCTGCGAAATTGGAAAGTATAATGACTTCACAATACCCTGCTGAGCTGAGTTCTTCTCAAAAACGTGTGACTCCCATTTCTCAGCCATTTAGGGCAGGCCCTCAGCCAACTTAATATTGGGTTGATTTCACTGGGACTTTTGGATGTTCCTAAAAATGAAATCACATCCTCAATAAAAGGTGTTCTTCTGCAGTAAGTGTTATTGCTGCTTTCTCATTTTAAGACTTTTTTGGCAATGGATTTTAATCTATATGGAAGTCACTGCCCTTCCCTGGATCTCAGTTTCCTTATCTGAAAAATGAAGGGGTTGGACTAGACAGCTTCTAAGTTCCTTTTTAGCTATAAATCTTTGGTTCTACCCAAAGAGGTACAGACACATTGGCCAATTTGGGTTGAAATTTGTAGTCAATGTCAAAGTCTGTTTGAACAAGGGCTTACATTAAAGAAATGTCAGTGATCATCACCATTGTTGACAACAAAGTTTCAAAATGAGAAAATAGAAAAATAAACCCTCTGAAGACTATCCTATTTCATCAATCTCCAGAATATTCAAAATGCTGAAGCCCATCTATGTACAGATGTGTTACATACCCTGTTTCAAAACTCTTTGCTTGAGTATTAAAGATGGAGATGGTAGAGCCTATACACATTTAGACACAATAATCTAAGGATCATTTCTCCCCCCTCATTCACTCATTAGAAATTCAATAAAAACACCAGTGCCAGCAGGTTCAAAACTCTAATATTAAGATGTTAGGGTCAATGTTTCTAATGGAACCCTTTCTTCCTGAGAATTCCATTCCTCCACAAGTTGGCCCAACCTGAATGTGTCAAACTTCACAATTCAGGTTAAGGTTGATTTTTACAACTCCCATTATGTAAATGTAATCTAGCCTCTGTACTTACACCCCCAATGCCACCTGGATCACCGTAGTGAGGCTAGCTAAATAAAATAACAACAACAATGACTAGCATATGTGTCTAAATCTAATGGCCTTTTTCCATTCTCCACCTTCTTTGTCTTTATCAGCTTTTGACACTTTTGACCACCTCCCTCTCTTTTGATACTCTATTCCCTTGACTTCCTCTTTTTTCTTCTGCCTGTCCTCCTACTTAATCTCACTGCTCCTTCTCATAGCCCTTCACTGGTTCACCTCTCTTTTCCTGTTTCCGAGGCATGGGCATCCCTAAAGTTTGGTCTTCATCTCTCTCTCTCTCTCTCTCTCTCTCTCTCTCTCTCTTGCTCAAGTTGTTATATCTATGCACTTTATTCCCAAATCTATCTATCCAGCCCCAATTTTTTTTCTTGAGCTCCAGTCCCATATTTTTAATTGCCTGAAGGACATTTCCATGTGGATGTCCTTCTACCTTCTCTAACTCAACATAGCCAAAAATGGAACTAATATTCTCTCCCTTTCTCAACTTGTGGACTTTCTCTATTTATTTTGATACACCACCATCTTTCTTCTGATGCAAGTTTGAAATCTCAATCATCTTTGGCCCTTCACACCTCCTCCTCATCCCACGTGTTACCAAGTCCTGTCGATTTAACTAACACAATATCCATCCCCTTTTCCCCACTCACTCTGCCTTCACCTCAATTTGGACCATCATTGCCTCTTGCATTGACTATTTTTATAGTCTCATAACTGCTTTCCTGGATTCCAGTCCCTCCTGACCTCAGTACATCTTTTATATACCTGTTGAAATACTTTTATTTTTTAATTTTGTTTTTAATTTATGGAATAAAACAAATATTCCCCTAATATAGCACAATAAAAAAGATGATTGTAGATGAAACTGGAAATCTACTACACACAACTTGCTATTTCTTTCAAATACACAACATAATTATCAAGTACATTACCTTTTTTTTTTCTTCCCTCCCCCCATTCTAGAAATGGCTACTATTAGAGGCAATCGGGGTTAAGCGACTTTCCCAGGGTCACACAGCTAGTAAATGTCAAGTGTCTGATGGCAGATTTGAACCCAGGTCGTCTTGACTCCAAGGCCAGAGCTCTATCCACTGCACCACCTAGCTGCCCCTCAAAGCCATTCTTAAAGTAATATTGCTGCTATGTATACAATGTTCTCTTGGTTCTACTCATTTTACTCTTTATTATTTTATGCAAGTCTTTTCATGTTTTTTTTCTTTTTCCTTTTAGGCAATTGTGGGTAAATGACTTGCCCAGGGTCACATAGCTAGCAAGTGTCAAGTGTTTGGTCTGAGGCCGGATTAGAACTCAGGTCCTCCTGACTTCAGGGCCAGTGCTCTATACACTGCACCACCAAGTTGCCCCTATGTTTTTCTAAAAATCATTTCATCATTTCTTATAGCACAGTAGTATTCCATCACAATCATATACTACAATTTGTTTAGTCATTCCTCAATTGATGGGCATCACTGCAATTTCTAGTTCTTTGCTACCACAAAGAGAGCTATTATTGACATTTTAGAGAATATAGGCTCCTTTCCTTTTTTCTTAATCATCTTTGGAAATAGACCAAGTAGTAGCATTGCTGAGTCAAAGGGTACAGGTAGTTTAGTAACTCTTTGGGCATAATTCCAGATTGCTCCAAAATTGCTCTCCCATTTCCATATTCAAAACCTTTCAATGACTTCCCATGGCCTATAGGACAAAATTCAAACTCCATATACTGGCATTATCAAATAAAGATATTAGTCTTCTATAATTTGGCTTCTAACTATCTATCTAGCCCTGTTTCATTCTACTCCCATTCATATACCCCAGCTTCCAGCTAAATTGGGCTCCTGCAGCATTCCTCATACCTGAAACACATTATTACACCTCTGCTGGATAAAGGCCTCTTCTTCCTTCAAAGGTAGTTCAAATGCAATGTCCTTGTTGAAGGCTTCCCTGAGATTTCCACTTCTCCATATCTCTTTTTCTTTCTTCCTTTTTAAAAAAATAAGTGTGGTTAACGTCTTTTGTTTTTATATCACTGCCAGTTTTAGATACGGCAAATTCTCAGACAAATTAAACCCTCACTCACAACGAAAAAAAAAACAGTTAAAAACAACTCATACAAAATCCAGCCTCAGACACTTGACACTTACTAGGTATGTGACCCTGGGCAAGTCAATTCACCCCAATTGCCTCACCAAAAAGCAAAAAAAATAAAAAACCAACTCAAACAGTGACATATGACAATGTATACAATATTCTGTCCCTACACACACACACACGCACGCACGCATACATGCACACACATGCACACATATACACCTCTTTGCTCAGAGTATGTAGGTACGTTATCTGTTCTCTAGTATGAAGATTGATTATTACAGTTACTCAGGGGTCAGCTTTCTTTCAGTAATCTGCTTATTTACATTGAGTCATTATGGAAACTGTTCTGCTTCTGCTTATTTCAATTAGCATCAGTAGATAAAACTTTCCTACATTTCTTTGAATTCCTCATATTTATCATTCCTTAATGCAAAATAATAGTCTGTTACATTTATAAATCATAGTTTTGGGGCAGCTAGGTGGTGCAGTGGACAGAATGCCAGGCAAGGAATCAGGAAGATTCATCTTCCTGAATTCAAGTCTGGCCTCAGGTACTTACTAGCTGTGCGACCCTGGGCAAGTCACTTAACGCTATTTGCCTCAGTTCCTCCTCTATAAAATGAGCTGCAGAAGGAAATGACAAATCACTCCAGTATCTTTGTCAAGAAAACCCCGAATGGGACACAGAGAGTCAGACATGAATGAAAAAGAAGAACAAATCATAGTTTTATACATAGCCCTCTAATCACTGGGCATATGCTTTGTTTCCAGTTCTTTGACATCACACACAAACACACACACACACACACACAATGCTGCTCTAAATATTTATGAAATTTTACTTTTTGTCTTTGACCTCTTTGGGGTATCTCAATCATAGTGGGAACGCTAGGTCAAAGGATATAGACAGTTCAGTCAGGCCCTTGTTTTCTTGAAAACTTGGATAAAATGCTACCTTTTCTACAAAGCTGTCCTAACTCTCTCCCTCCCAGCTCTTAATCCTGCCCCAAAACATTGTTTTTATTTTGTACATATTTATACATGTATATGTTGTTTCTTCCTGAAGAATATAACTTTTATAAGAATGAAGGCAAGGATTGTTTCTTTTCTGACCTTGTATCCCCAGAGCCTAGCACAATGCCTATATACATATTGGATGATTAATAATGCTTGTTGATTAATTAATTAATTATTATTTAATGTTAATTAATTAATAATTCCAATTTTTTATCCCAGAATGATTAAATCACTTCACAGCTTTATGAATAAGTTCAATAAGGCACCTGTCTTCCTATAAGCCCTTCTTGTGTTATTTTTAGGTATATAGAGAGCTCGACGTAAGAGTCGAGTTAGACCTGAATTCAAATCTGGCTTCAGACACTTAGCTGTGAAACCCTGGGCAAATCACTTAACCTCTGGCTGCCTCAGTTTCTTCATCTGTAAAATGAGGATAATAATATCACCTACCCCTCAGGATTGTTGTAAGGATAGAATAAGATAATATTTGTAAAGCACTTTGTAAACTTGAATACTAGATATTATTATTATTATTATCTATCAACTTATAAGGTGTGAGGTAAAACTTCAAAATTTTAAAATTTACATTTTTCTTATTACTAATCGTTTGAAACAAGTTTTCAAGCAGTTGTTAATAATATATAATTCTTTTTTCGAAAATTTTCTTCATACCCTTTGGTCTATTACCTAGTTCTTCCCTATGTTATGGTACTTTGACTAAATACCTTCTTTGCCCTTATCACATTCTTCTTTGGATTGTACTTACTTGAAGAAATTTGTTCTATTAGATTTTAAGCCCCTTGAGAGCAGGAGCTATTGTTTTTCTTCTCTATAGACCCAATGCCTAACATGATGTGCATAAAATGGGTGCTTAATTGGTTTTTGATTTTGTATCCTTTTATATTTTAGTGTTATGTCACTTCCAAAAAGTTTTTACATACCGTGATTCCAAAAATCAAATGGTGCTTAGCACAGAGTAGATGCCCAAAAATGTTTTTTGGCAGTTAAAAGAAACCTTTTATATGAACACAGCTATAACTATCTTAGGAAGATCCAACTTTACAGGAAAGCTAGTTGGACATTAAGATTACTGCATCCTCTGTATTTGACTGTGAGTAGAAAGAAAGCTGACACTGTACTTGACCTTGTTCTTCCATAGACTCATAGAATGTTAGGGGTGAATGAAATCTTAGAGATAATTTAACAGCGATCATTTAGTCCAATAACCTTACTGAGGCAGTAGGCAACACAGAGAATAGAGTACTGGGCTTAGAGTCAGGAAGACCTGAGTTCAAATGTGACTACTAGCTGTATGACCCTGGGCACTTAACCTTTGTTTGCCTCTGTTTACTCACCTGTAAAATGGAGATAATAATGGCACCTACCTCCCAGGGCTGTTATAAGATAATAATTGTAAAGTGCTTAGCATAGTGCCTCACACATAGTAAGAGCTAGGTAAATGTTAGCTATTATTATTTTATGTAATTACATGTATAAATGTATTATACATAATAAATATATATATATATATATAAAATAATAGTAGACGAGGACAACAAGGGTACTATGTGCCAATCTGCCCCATGAGTCCAATCACTCACTGTTTCTGGATTTCAGAAGTCACACAACTAGTTAGTGGGAGCCAAGATCAGACTCCAGTCCTTTTAACATTTTGTACTTCAGGGTTCCCAAGGACTAAATCATGTACTCGCGTCCTTCCAATCAAACTGAGAATGCAAATCACAGATGTTGATAAAGTTTCCATGTTTCTTGAATCATTTTCTAAGCAATGCTCTTTAAATTATAATTACAGTTTTATTGACTACATGCTCAACAAAATGATAAAAATCCAGCAATAGGCCACCAATGAAGCATCTCTCTCATTTCTCTCTATGTAGCTTTGTGAGGTATCATTATCACCCATAACAACCATTAAAACCAAGTATCAGGATAAACAGAACTTAGAACCAAGCTTTTGAATCTCTCTACTGAAAAATGTTAAGCCAAGATTTGTACAAATAATGAATATTAAATAATAAATATTCAATCACACTGCTTTTACTAAGACATTATTAATCATTTTAGTGAGAGCACAGTTTTGCCCAACTAATAAAATATAATAAAATTGTTTTAAAATATTATTTCATGTATCCCATTTTATTTATATTTTTGTGTATCTTTAATGATATACTTAGCCTACATATTATATCCATGTACAACAGTATATCTATATAAACTATATATTATATACCTACAACTTATACACTTGTACAATTGTATATATATATAAAATTGTGAATATATATATATACACACACACAATTGTACATGTGTATAATATATAAATAAATAAACTAATATACACTGGGGTACTTGGTCAAGAACATTTACTGATCAAAGTACACTGTAGCTATGTGACCCTGGGCAGGTCACTTAATTCCATTGCCTAGCCAAAAAAAAAGTACACTGTGAAAAAAGTTTGGAGATCACTGGTATAGACTGAGGGCAGGTTGTTGGACCCGGATTCAGGAAATCCTTTATTCAGATTACATCTCTGAGACTTACTAGCTACATGATCTTGGGCAAGATCTTTGACCTAGCTGATCCTATCTCCCCATTAGCAAAATGGGAACACTATCTATCATTGCTACCATACAAGGCTGTTATGATACTAAAATGAGAAAACTATAACTAGTTATTGAAAATTTAGGTAGTTAGTTATATAATAAAACACTTTGCAAATGAAGTGCTATGTGAATTTCAGTTATTATCATCATTGTTGGTTGCTTCTTTTGGGGGTGGGGTGGGATCCTAAAGCTATGTTTTCATTGGTATAAAGACGTCCCATCACGCTTCCATGATGAAATACGCTTTCATCATGGAAGTTCCCTGCATCAAGTACATCCATTAACATAGATTTCTAACTCATGTTTAATGGTCAATCTAAGAAAGCTGTCTGAACACTAAGATATAAAGTGGCTTGCCCACGGTCCCATAGCTAGTATGAGTCAGAGTCAGGATTTCCTGGCTCCCAAGAGGGTCCTCTCTCTACTGCTTCTCATGGTCTCTCACTATTGCTCCATTCCATTCAATTTCATGAACACTTCTATGTTAAGGTTGGCTAAAGGAGATCATGGCTTCAATGAAGTCTTGAGGACTATGATTAGATTTGTACTATCCTATGGGGCTACACTTAGACCTCTCTAAGGTAGGTGGCCCAGTGGATAGAGCATTGTGCCTGGAGTCAGGAAGACCTGAATTCAGATCCTGCCTCAGACAGTTACTAGCTGTGTGACCCTGAGCAAGTCACTTAACCCTGTTGGCCTCAGTTTCCTCAACTGTAAAATGAGCTGCAGAAGGAAATGGCTCCAGTATCTTTGCCAAGAAAACCCTGAAGGGGGTCACAGAAAAGTCGTACATGGCTGAACAACAATAATACTGTACTTAAAGAATCAATATCCTAGACCTAGAGTTGGAAGGGAACTTAGAGGTTCCCTTTCCTAGTCCCATCATTTTATAGATGAGTACCAGAGAGGCTCAGTGAATGACTTAACCAAGGTCACATTGGTAGTAAGCATAATAGGCAGTATTTGAACCCAGGTCTTTTGTCTCCAAATTCAAAATCATGTGATCCCTAAAAGCTTTTTCCTATTTTTTTGATTCTTTGATTCAGTAAAAATGAAAGCATATTTATCTAAAAGGGAAAAAAATGAGCCATTCCTGGGAGAAAATTTGTTAGTATTAATCATAATTGTAGGAAGATTAATATGAAAGTAAGTTCTAATGCTATTTTCTGCTGGCCAGAAACAACTATGGAAGAGCCCCCTACCCAAGGTCTCATCCAACCTAAATTGTAGAGTATAATTAAGTGACTTGACTCACGCAGTGAATAAATGTCTGAGGCCAGATTTGAACTCAGGAAGATGAGTCTTCCTGCTTCAGGCCCTGCATTCTATCCATTGTGCTACCTAGTATATAACTACGTACTATGTGCCAGTCACTGTGCTAAGCATTGTGTCAAAAATGACAGTCTCTATTCTCATGAGTTTCATATTCAATCAAACATTTGTAAACCTTATAGCACTATAGAAATGTTACTTATTATCATTACCATTATCAGCATCACTATCATCATACTGGAGTGCTTATTTTTAAATAGATGAAGTAGCAAAATATCTATAGAGTATGATTTCTAGGGAAACAGAAAGACCGATATCCAGCCCTCAGATAGAAGCTCTACTCCATCTTTTAGATGCTATAATTTCACCATTACACAGTCCCTTTAGGTTAAAGATTAGAAAATGTCAATTTTCCTGGTAGAACTAGGGTTAAGCTTTTATCAGTAATTTGTACCTTTGTCTGAATGAGCGTTCCTTTATTAATCCAGATAGCTTACCCACACAAAGTGTTTTCTATACCTTGTTTCATTTGAAACTCACAACCTGGAAAGCAGGTTATATAAATGTGACTCTTGTTTTATAAAAATGAAAAAGCCAACATGTAGAAAAGTCTAGTGAATTATGTGAGACAAAACAGCTAGTAACATAGAGGATAGGGAGCTGGGCCTGGAGTCAGGAAGAGTCAAACTCAAATCCAACTTCAGCTGGATTTACTAGTCATATGACCATGGGCAAGTCACTTAATCTCTGATTGTCTCGGTTTCCTCAACTATAAAATGAGGATAATAATAGCACCCATCTCCCAGGGTTGTTGTGAGGATCAAAGGAGATATTTGTAAAAGTTTTTAGCACAGGGTCTGGCACATAGTAAGTGTTATATAAATACCTATTGCCTTCCCTCCCCAATTAAGACCTCTCAGACCATAAATGATAGTAGCTAGTCTTGAACCCAGGTTAAACTGTACACTAAACCCATGGTCCTACTACTACATTGTACAGCAACTCAGGAGATAAAGTGAGATGAGAACTCTCCAACAATGGGTAGCCATAGAGGGAATAAGGTACTCCTAAGTTCAGAAAGGAAAGTCGAAAAAATGGAAGGTTGGAATTCTGAAGTCAAACTTAGCCTACTTCACAATTTGCCCAGATGCAGTTCCAGGCCCAAGAGCTGTCCTCAAATCCAAGGCATTCCTAACCATACTCAGCTGAATCTGGGCCTGTGAGGCAGACATCAGGAAGAAATCTTCCAATCTGATTACACCAAAGGTGACCATCTATCCAGTTCCATGCAACAGCAAACCAGCTCACCCAGTAAAGCATATGGCTGGGTGGAAAGAAGGGTAAAGGTAAATCAGCAAAGGGATAGGACCTGTGCAAGTACTTCCAGTCAATGTCCAGCTATCATGGCTGCCTTGTTGAATTGAAATCTGAGAGGTTAGAAGGGGGTGAGGCTCAAATTAGAGAACATGACAAGCTGCATATCCTCCTTACTTTCAATTTTCTTACTCCTAAGGCCTTTGGAAATCAAGGATCATATATAATTAAATACTTAGTTTAAGGACAGAAACTGCCAGAATTTATACACAGAGAAAAGCAGGTCAAAAGCATTCAAAAACAGTAATTTTTTTTTGTACAGCACTACACAAAGTACTTTCACATACATTATTCCATTTCATACTCATAAGGAGGCAGTTAGGCAGGTATTGTGTCCATATTACAGATGAGGAGATTGAGACTCAGAAAAATAACATGACATGACTAAAGTTACATCCAGTTTTTTATGCCAAGTCCAGTGCTTTATCCATCATATCCCACTGTCCTACCTACCTACCCACTACAGTATGATATAGGACCACAATTCTGTAAGAAAACAAACAAAAACATTTGTACAGTGTGCAGTCCAAAATTGTCCAATCTGCAAGAAAACCCACTGAGGCAGAGCTCCAAGCCAATAGCACTTTATTAAAGGGTCCATGGCTCCTTCCAATGAAATGGACCTCAGATCTTCTTCATCATCTCAGATGCCCCTGGTCCCTAGGACTTTGTTTTCATAGGGTTTGATATGTGGACAATCAAGAGAGGATAAAGCAAAACATGGAATCCCATTGGTTGATAGGCTTCTCTTTTGACCTTCCAGGAAGGCCAGAAATGATGCATCAGAATGGGTGGTCACAAGATGGGCAAGGCAATATTCATCTCTGACAACTAAGTGGTCATAAGATGGTTACCTGCTCATGTTGGACAAGAGAGAATGATCCAGAGATACAAAAATAAGTTGGGGGATTTTCCAAAATATCAAGGCATCCTACCCATGCTGTATTTGGACATGAAATTTGAGCAAAAAAAGATGGAGATATCTTTGTTAGCATTCTTACGTTTGCTCAAGTGAGCTTCCTAACTGGTAAACAAGTGGTGAATGTTGGATTAAAGTTTTAAGGCCTACTACAAAGGCCTACTAGAAGAACTTAATTTATCTAATTATCCCTATATGATTTATGTAAAATATCAAACTGATTAATACTGATTGGAATAGAGAAGGAATCCAAGTGAATAGAGTAGGAGTCACAACAACCTGGGTTTGGAATTACTTTGGAATTGTTTTAAACATTTTGTGTAAAGTTAAAGATATTATTTATTCATACCATGAAATGACTTCCCATTATGAAAAAATTGTGACTGATCATAACCATCTCTTAACCTTACAATGAGGCACTGCAACTGGGCCTTGGCAGAGTTAATAGCTTTCTAAAGTTGAAAGCAAAAGCGTTTTGGAATTAAACCCTAACTATTTGTTAAAGATTGATAATTATGCTTATTTTTCCCCCACAGAAGAACATATGGTTTTACCTGAAAATTTAAAGGACAGTGAATCAGATATAGGATCTATCCTTGAAACTCCTAAAAAAAGATCAGGTAAATATAAATTTAAAATAACGTTAATGATAATGTAAAGAGTGGCTATTGGTAATAGGTCTCAAAACTTTTTTTCTGGAGAAGGAAGAAGAAAAGTAAATTTTTTAATTAAGTCAAAAGAACAATGAAATCCTTTTTTTTTTAACAGTAATGATAAGGAACAGGGTTAACTGTAGCAGATCAGACTTTTTCTCTGAATCATAGTTGGATTTGGAGGGGAATGTGATTTGACTCATGACATCTCCAAATCCAAGCCCAGCTTTGTCATTTAACTTTTCTAAGACTCAATATCTTAGAAATAGGACTCACTGTCCTATTCAGTAAAATGATCAATATGATCCCCCAAATCTTGTCCAACTCTAAATCTTATGATTCTATGATTCTCTGAAATAAGAGGGAACGATGAAGGGCTGAATGTAGATTCTTTCATTTTTGAAGGTCAAAAGACGAGAGTTTAGAAAGCTCACTTTAACTGGCCTTTTAGATTAAATAGGAGATGAAGTAATAACAACCACTACAGCAAGCATTTGTTTCCTTCAGTTAATTAATTATTTGTCTTTAACATTCTTTTTTTAAAAAAAAAATTTGAGTTCCAGATTCTCTCCTTCTTCTTTGTCCCTCCTCCACCCATTGGGAAGGCAAAAATTGTGATATCAATTATACATGGGAAGTCATGCAAAACATACTCCCATATTAGCCATGTTACCAAAAAAAAAGAAAAAGTTTTAAAGTGAAAAAAGTATGCTTCAATCTGCACTCAGAGTACATTATGTCTCTCTCTCTGAAAATGGACAGTATTTTTCATCACAGGCTCTTTGGATTTGTCTTGGATTATTGTCTTGATCAGAGTAGCTAAGTCTTTCACAGTTGATTATTGTTACAATATTGTTGTTACTGTGTACAATGTTGTCCTGGTTCTGCTTGCTTCACTTTGCATCAGTTCATCTGAGTCTTCCCAGGGTTTTCTGAAACCATCCTGCCCATCATTCTTATAGCACAATAGTATTCTAACACAATCATATACCACAATTTGTTCAGTCATTCCCCAATTAACAGGCATCACCTCAATTTCCAATTTTTTGTCAACACAAAAAGAGCTGCTATAAATATTTTTGTACAGATAAATCCTTTTCCCTTTTCTTTGATCTCTTTGGGACACAGACTTATACTGGTATTGCTGGCTCAAAGGGTATGCACAGTTTTAAAGCCCCTTCGGCGTAGTTCCAAATTGCCCTTCAGAATGGTTGTACCAATTCACATCTACACCAACTCTGAATTAGTGCACCGATTTTTCCACATCCCTTCCAGCATTTAGCATTTTCCTTTTCAGTCATGTTAGCCAATCTGATAGGTCTGAGGTGGTATTTCAGAGTTGTTTTGCATTTCTCTAATCAATAATGCAATTCTCTAATTAGAGTATTTTTTTCTCGTGACTATTGATAGCTTTGATTTCTCCTTTTGAAAACTGCCTGCTCATATACTTTGACCATACAAATAGCATTTACATAGAACTTTAAGGTTTACAAAGCACTCTATCAAGTATGTTTTGGATCGTTACTAAAGATGTTCTTTTGGTCACCAAGAAAATACTTCTTGGTCAAATCTTAATTTACTTGATGTCACTAAGTGACACCAAAATTCTTTTGATGAACTGGAATGAATTGTGATGCATTGATAATGGCTTTAAATAACTCAGCCATGACCCAAGGTTTGGAAATCATCTTTGTTATATAGGGATTTGGTTTAAAATGGGACTTATGTAACTAAAGGAGCATAGTCCTTAAAACTCTCATGAAGGTGACATCCTAGGCCACAAAACTCATTACCTTTGTGGTAGAGTGTTTTCATCTATGTGATTGAAAAAACAGCAATAGAGAAACAAGTGGCTTTCAGGACCCTTCGTGGAAACTGAACTTTGATCACCAAGATCTTCCACAGAGTCTCCAGTGGAAGACACTGAGTATCTTCAACATTCATCATCTTTGGCCATATCTTCTTTTGTTGCCTCCTTTTATCAAATCCCATTAGTATGGGTTATAAAAAATTAATACCATGATGACTTTAAACTTTTCCTCTATTTAAATTTATTTCACCTAAGTTTAAGTAAATAAAGTCATTTTCTTTTGTTTAGAATTCCAAAGCTTATTTTCCTATTTGCTAAGCATTTGCAATCAGTTCTGCTATAATACAACATATGTATTCCCCCAAAAACAGCACTGGGATATGTAAAATCATGCAATTAAGACAACATGCCTTATGGGAAAAATGGGATTGGGAGCACAGTGCTCAAAAACTTCATCAGTGACTCATAAAAAAGATAGGAACCTAGTTTAAAAACCGTAGCACAGTTCTATACATGTTAAATGGTTAAGAGACATATAAATATTATGAAAATAGTGGCTGTGACGTCCATGTTCTTGGGCTGCTCCTCGATTTGCATCTGGGTTTGCAACCTGCAAAGTCAGGAATGTTGGACAAGCCGCAACTCCAGGCCTCGAGGCCAGAGGCCATAGCAGGTGGGAGGTGCCAACTAGCTCTCTTCCAACCATAGCTCCTACTACTCCAGAAGATATACAATAAATATAGTTCTTTACCTTTAAAAAGACCCAAAGTTTGCTTGTGGAAGTGGGTGTCAGTAGGGTTGCAGCTAGTGAGCAATAGTGAAGTGGTGCAGTTTTCTATTCTCACTATTCCAGCAAACCGGAAAGCAGAGTTATTCTCAAATTATACCCAAATAGTTCCCAAATATATGTTTAGCATTGGAACAAATTCAGTTTTCAAAATAAGCATTATAGCAGAAATAATGGTACTCCTAATGGGTCAATGAGTTGGTTCTCAACTTGTAGAAATCCAGAATAGGAAAATATAAAGAGCATTGGACTCAGAGTTATGAGTTTTAACTAAACCAACAAGCAATCCCTTCCAGCTCTGGAATCCTGTGATCCCATAATTCATAGATATCATCTACAAACAACTAGCAAGTAATTGAATTGCATTCTCTCCTATGTCTCTTCTCTTTGCTTAGAAGCAGTCTTTCTCCCTGATTGAAAAGAAGTGATTTCTGAGAAATGGCAGGTGCACCCGTGGATCCTCCTACCAGCCAGTGTTCATATTAGCAGACCCACCACCCACAGTAGTCATGCTGCTCCCTGTAACATAGACGCCTCTGACCAGCTTAAAATTTGAACTTTTCAGTAACTGTTCCTCATCTATGTGTAGCAATAGAAAAATGCTCTGAAAGTGGAGGAGATAAGAGACCTCCATTTACAGATAAACAACCTCACTTTTTGACTCTTTAGCATTGTCATTATAAAGCACTCAGAGCTGATCAGCCAGTCAGATTGCTGGACTGACTGAACATTCCTTACCCTATAATTTTGCATTTAGAGAACATCTCATGCTGTGGCGCTAATGTTTCTTAGATTGTTCCATTGTGACTGTTGGACTTTGACCTTTGGAGGGGGGGATATCCTGAGAGAAGGCAACTGCTCTGAATGCAAGAAATATTTTCAATATTTCCCTGACTCAGGTGACTTCTTGTGTCTGTGTTATAGGAGGTATATGGTGCCTTGGTGGGGAAGGACTGTTGCAGTTGTAATAATTCCCAAAGACCAAGAGGGCAGAGTGAGATAGAGGTCTCAAACTGGAGTCAGAGCTATTGAGTGAACCACCTTCATGGTCAAAGAACTGGTGTCAGCTGCTCTTATAGAGAAAGAGAAAGGAGCCCTCAAAAGTCCTGTGGTGTCTAGGATGGAAATGCATATTTATTTGACTATGGTACTCTTCATTGCCAATCAAAGAATGCCAGACTTAGAAGAGGCTTCAGAGGTCATACAGTACAACACATATGCAATATATATTCAGGAGAGTTAAATGGAGACTGTACAGCTGCTGTTCTTAAACTTTTTGGTCTCAGGAAACCTTTATACTCTCAAAATTTATTGAAAACCCCAGATGTGTGTTATATCTACTGATACTTATTTGTATTAGAAATTACACTGTCTTAACACTGTAATAAAAAGTTTGAAAATATCTTAGGTTAGGAACTCCCAGGGGTCTCTCAATCACATTTTAAGAATCACTATTGTAGGGACAGCTAGGTGGCGCAGTGGATAGAGCAGTGACCCTGAGTTCAGGAGGACCTGAGTTCAAATTCGGCCTCAGACCAAACATTTGACACTTACTAGTTGAGTGACCCTGGGCAAGTCACTTAACCCCAATTGCCTGTTTAAAAAAAAGAACCACTATTGTGCAGAATCAATATCAGTTTACAATACATACATACATATAAACAACATATATTCATATGTGCACACATACATACATACATGCATACATACATCATAAATAATATGTGTCCCATTCAGAAAGTCCTATGGGGAAAAGAAAGAGACAAAGAAATGTAAAGCTATAAATATTCCTTTCAGGTATAAATGAAAGCATCTGAAGGAATTCTGAAGACCTTGAGTAAGGCAGTTGCATATGAAAAGGCCAAGAGAGGCAATGAGCTTACCCTAGAGTACAGGCTGCCCAAGTACCTTTGTCTTGAACTACTCATTATAAGACCCAACAGGAAATGTGAAATTTACTGGAGTGGTCAACCTAAGTTAGAGAAATGTACTTCACTGAGACAACCTAGCTTTAAACCAAGAAAAATTGTTGAATAGGAGAAGCTCTGTCTTTCCTACCTCCTTCCTGAATGTTACAAACTTCAAAGCCAAGGTCCAAAGGAAGCCTCTTTGGGGCTTCTGCCAAGCTGGGGCCGATGGGCTGTTTTGTGAAAGACCACAGTAGCACTCCAGGTGAAAAGAACATGGTGATACTCCAACTGAAAGAGTCTGGTCACGCCCACTGAAGCCTGAAGATGGAGATGGTGGAGACTGCAGCTGCCCATTGAAGATTATGCCCTGAGAGTTTATTGGATCAATTTGCCCAGCATGGATGCCACACCCTTACAAACAAGTCCAGCGGCCAAGCAGAGCAAGTCCAGCTGACCAGTACAACAATTCACGTATCAAAACCGATGCTCCAACCTGAAGTGAATGATGTGAGGGCTCTACAGAGAGAGAAAAACATCAAGGCCCTCTGGCTCTAGAGTTGTGAGTTGGCTTGGCCACATGGTTTCCTACACATGGGCCTCACTACAATTGTATTTCATGTTTGTGCCCACTCTACTCTACCTCCCTGGGACTATGTATGTGTATTTATGGGAGAACGTGTCGTAGGCTTTAGGGTAGACTGTTCGGTAATTCCTGTTCTTCTTATCCCATTTGAGGATCTTTTTAAGTAGTTAATTGAATCTGCTTGCTGTTTTTTTGTTCAGTTGTTCATTCATGTCTGACTCTTCATGACCCCATGGACCACAGCACTCCAGGCTCTTCTATCCTCCACTATCTCCATCCCAAAGTCTGCCCAAGCTCATGTTCATTGCTTCTGCAATATTATCTATCCATCTCATCCTCTGTCGTCCCTTTCTCCTTTTGCCTTCAATCTTTCCCAACATCAGGGTCTTTTCCAATGAGTCCTATCTTCTAATTATATGGCCAAAGCATTTAAGCTTCAGTTTCAGTATTTGATCTTCTAATGAATAGTATGAATTAATTTCCTTAAGTATTGACTGATTTGATCTTCTTGTTGTCCAGGAGACTCTCAAAAGTCTTCTCCAGTGCCACAGTTTGAAAGTATCGATTCTACTGCACTCAGCTTTCTTTATAGTTCAGCTGTCATAGCCAAATATCACTACTGGAAAAAAACCATAGTTTGGCTATACAGACCTCTGTCAGCAAGGTGATGTCTCTGCTTTTTAATATACTGTCCAGATTTGGCATAATTTTCCTTCCAAGGACCAAGCATCTTTTAATTTCATGGCTGTCATTACCATCTACAGTGACCTTTGAGCCCAAGAATATTAAATCTGACTTGCTTCCATTTCTTCTCTATTGTCAGGAAGTGATGAGACCAGTTGCCATGATATTAGGTTTTATTTTGTTTTGTTTTGTTTTGATGTTAAGCATCAGGTCAGTTTTTATACTCTCCTCTTTTACTCTCACCAAAAGGCCTCTTAATTCTTCTTCATTTTCTGCTATGAGAGTGGCATTTTGCATGATGTACTCTGCATGCAAGTTAAACAAGTAAGGTGACAATATGCAGCCTTGTCATTCCTTTTCTAATCTTAAACCAATCAGTGCCCACTTCACACATCAGCAAGGTTATGCTTAAAATTATATAAACTAGATTTCAGCAATATGTGAACCAAGAATTACCAGAAGAGCAGGCTGGTTTTCAAAGACCCAGAGGAAGCAGGAAATTGCCAACATTCACTGAATTATGAATAAAACAAGGAGTTCCAGGAAAAAATATCTACCTTTGCTTCATTGACTACACTAAAACCTTTGACTGTGAATCACAGCAAAATGTGACAAGTCCTCAAAGAAATGGGAGCACCAGATCAGTTCACTTTTCTCCTGAGGAGCCTGTATGTGGGTCATAAGGCAACACTTAGAACCCAGCATGGAACAACTGATTGGTTTAAGATTACAAAAGGAATAAGACAAGGCTGTATATTTATTTAACTTGCATGCAGTGTACATCATGAAAAATGCCAGGCTGGATTAATCAAAAACCAAAATTAAGGTTGTCTGGAGAAATATCAACAATCTCAGATATGTAGATGATAACATTCTGATGGTGAGTGGACACGATGGAATTGCAGTTGAGTTATTTAAAATCCTAAAAGATGATGCTGTTAAAGTGTTGCACTCAATACACCATAAATTTGGAAAATCCCACATTGGCCACTGGGTTAGAAAAGATCAGTTTACGTTTCAGTCCTAAAGAAGGACAATTCCAAAGAATATTCATGTCCACTCGCCTTATTATTAGCCATGCTTCGTAAGACCTACTTAACTTCATTCTCTAGGACATATTACTCTAGATCAGTAACCACGCCATTGTGGTTATCAGTGATGTTAAGATCTTTCTTGTATAGTTCTATATATCTTACCATCCCTTCTGCTTCTGTTAAGTCTCTACCATTTTTGTTTTTTATCATGTCCATTTTTGCATGAGAGGTTCCCTTGATATTTCTAATTTTCTTGAAGAGCTCTCTTGTCTTTTCCAGTCTATTGTTTTCTTCTATTTCTTTGCATTACTTGTTTAAAAAAAACCTTCTTATATTTCCTTATTATTCTCTGGAATTCTGATTTCAGTTGGGTACATCTTTCTGTTTCTCCTTTACCTTTCATTTCCCTTCTTTTCACAGCTATTTGTAAAACCTCATCAGACAGCCATTTTATTTTCTTGCTCTACTTTTTCTTAGGATATTTTTTGTTGCTCTCTCCTGTACAACATTGTGAATCCATAGTTCTTCAGGCACTGTATCTACCAGATCTAATCCCTCAAATCTATTACCTCAACTTCATATTAATAAGGGATGTTATTTAGATCCCACCTATATGGTCTGATGGTTTTCCCTACTACAATTTAAGTCTGAATTTTACAATAATAAGTAGATGATCTGAGCCACAGTTTGCTTCAGGTCTTGTTTTAACTGACTGCATAGAGTTTCTCCACATTTGATTGCAAAGTATACAATCAATCTGATTTTAAAATTGACTATCTGGTGATTTCCATGTGTAGAATCACCTTTGTGAGGGGTTGTTGAAAAAGAGTGTTTGCTATGAGCATGAGTTACCTTAACAAAACTCTATCAATTTCTGCCCTGCTTCATTTTGTATTCCAAGGCCAAACTTGCCCATTATTTCAATTATCTTTTGATTTTCTACTTTAGCATTCCAACACCCTGAGATGAATGTGACATTTTTTTTTTGGTGTTTTTTTCTAGATGTTGTAGGTCTTCATCAAACTGATCAACTTTGGTCTGTTTGGCATCAATGATAGACTTGTATTACTGTGATGTTGAATAGCTTGCCTTGGATTCAAACAGATATCATTTTGTTATTTTTGAGATTATGCCCCAGTATTGCTTTTTTCACCCTTTTATTGACTAGGAGGGCTACTCCATTTCTTCTAAGGGATTTTTACCCACAATAGTATAGGTAATGATCACCTGAATTAAATTCACCTATTCACATCCATTCAAGTTCACAGACTCCCAAGACATTGATGTTTAATCTTTCAATCTCCTCTTTGACCACATCCAGTTTGCCTTGGTTTGTAGATCTTATATTCCAGGTTCCTATGCAATATTGACCTTCACAGCATCAGTTTTCCTTTCATCACCAGACACATCTACAGCTGAGCTTCCTTTTGGCTTTGACCCAGCTGCCTCATTCTTTCTGGAGCTACTTGCAATTGACTTCTATTCTTCCCCAGTAGCATGATGAACACCTTGTGAGCTGAGGAACTCCTCTTTCATTGTCATGTCTTTTATCATTTTAATACTGTCCTTGAGGTTTTCTTGACAAAGATACTGGAAGGGTTTGCTGTTTCCTTCTCCAGTGGATCACCTTGTGTCAGAACTCTCCACCATGACCTGTCTATCTTGAGTAACCCTGCGCAGTATAGTTCATAATTCCATTGACCTACTCAAGCCACTATGCCCTGATAAGGCAGGGATCCAGGAGGGGATGGAATCTACTAGCTGGTGTTAGTAGAAGCACACTGGTGGGGTAAATCAGTTAATATTACCCACAAAGTCACCCCTAGAACCAGAATTAGTAATGACTCCTCTAGGGACCTGACTTGCCAGGACCAGTGCAAGTTGGGAGACTGAGCCAAGAAAAGGCATTACACATGAATAATAGATACATTCATAATAAATAAATTTATTATGAATGCATAATAAATACATATGTGTGTATACACATGTGTGTATGTACATATGTTTTTGTGTCTTTGCCTGTGTCTGTGAATTGGGGGAGAAGAAGGAAAAAGAACTAGTCATGTGATTTCTTTGGTACAGGGGTCTCTGAGTGAAGAAACTCCCTTTATCAACATAGAGCTGCAACTGCTCTTTAACTTACTGAATTAGAGGCTTGCAGGACACTGAGAGTTTAAATGATTTGCCCAGAGTAATTCAACAAGTACTGTCGGGGGTGAGATTTGAATCCGAATCTTCCGAATTCAAGGTCAGCTTTCTATACGCTACACCTCTGTCTCTTATATATTAGGAGGAACTATTCAATTTATTTGTGTATATGTTTGCTAAGCTCCTTTGAAGGTAGGGACCATGTGATTCTTCATTTTATATCCCAGTACTTAACCTGGCACTGTGCTCTGCATTTACTAGGTACTTAATAAAGCCTTGGTTGTTGAACTGAACTGAACTGAACTGAACTTCCTCTCAGGGAGAATTGTTAGATCCTGGAATAAACTGCTAAAGGCAACAGTGGATTCTTTCCCTGGTTATATCCCAATGCATAGTAAGTTCTCATCCACCAGGACTGATTCAAGTGTGACTCTATCAGAAGACAGAAAGAGGGACTGGATGAGCCCTCAAAAGTGTTCCATAACCTTGAAATTCTATGCTGAATATCTACAGTAGTCATTTTTATCTCTCACGAGGAAATGTATTTGTTTATTTCATGGATGAGCAGGATGAGCAGGCATGGGTGAGTTGCAATCTGCCTCAATGTAGGGACCTCTTAAATCAATGAGATCTTGCTGGAACGTTTTGAGTACGCGGAAAGAAGCATAGCTATTAGGAATACAGTAAAAGCCTAGAGAGAGGAAAGAAACTCTTTACATGTTATCCACCATAAAAATTTCACATTTTAGAAAAAACACTGCTGATTAACTTACATGTTTAACATATGATGAATAATTTAAATGACTAGCACATGCTTTCACTCATATAGAAATAAAATGTTGTGGGCCATCACCAGTCATCTTGATTTATGTTTTGCCACTGGACTCCAATGATCCTGGAGGAGAGAGTGAGGCTGATGACTTTGCTTCATTTAAATCCAATTCACTTGCAAGTCAAAATATCATCCTCATGATGTCATTGGTCCTCTTTGAGAATGAAGGAGGAACAACAACAAATATAATGTTACAGGTTCACTATCACCAGGACTTTTGTTGAGCTGTTTTTCCAGTAGTGAGGATGAGATGGCCATCCTTATCCACTGAGTCATTTACATTCATCCAGCTGAACATAGATTTTGGCTCATTCTACAAATTCTCTTGGAAACTGATGCTCACCTTTCAGCAGTCTTGAAGCTGATACAGCCAATGTTGCAAATTAATTACATTACAAAACTGCATTACATTGCCCAAAGAAAGGGCTAAAGGAGAAGGGAATGGTGCTGTATGTCTTGTTTCTATAATGCCAGATTACCTGGTATATGAAGCCTTTTGCCTCCTTGGGCAGGGCTCCAGAATCTGAGGAAAGAAGAAAAAGGGGAAAAGAAACATAAAGGTGGCAGAAAGTTAACTTCTAATTCATTGAGAAGCAGGGACATTTTTATTAATTCAATTTCTATTGAATATGATACATGGAGTTCATAGATAAGACAGGTAAGGAATGTTTTACTCCAAAAAAGTCTTTTTTTCTAGTGTGTGAATTTCTGTCTTTGTATCTCTAGTGCTACTTAATTAATGTTGAACTGAATAAGGGGTGGGAGTGGGAGTGGGAGGGAGGACCAATTACAGCAATGCATATGAACTTTCTCTTCAAATTTTTTTTAAGAAATCTGAATGATTTGTCACTTGTATTCTAGAGGAAGCTATTTCCACTAAGGAAAAGAACTAGGAATTCAGAAAATGGTAATTTTTCAAGCTTTCTTTCTTGCAGAGAGGGAATAAAAGAGTTAAATAAGGAAGAGAGTGACAATGATATATATACACATATATACATGTATATATATACATATACATATATATATATATATATATGTACCACCTCAATGGTTTTAGATTTTTCAGGCTTCAAATGAATCAGGAAATGGACTTCCTACAGGTGCTGTATGCCTCTGATGGTCTAGACTTCAGTGATTTTTTTTGAGAGTTGAAGAGCAGTTATTATATCAACCAAAGTTGACTAAGGAAATCAGTACTTTAGCTTTCTTTCACAGAATTTTTAGCAAAATAACTATGTGTGCACCTTAGACTAAGTTATGTGCATGCATGCAAGCATTTGACCTTGAACTAATGCTAGAAATTCCCCACTTGCCTATGAACCTTTGGTGTTCTTTGTAACCAAGAATGAGCCATCACTGAGGGATCTCCCAAGCTATAGGATGACTCCAATATTCTAGTTTAACTACACTTTCTACTACTTGTCTACTAACTTCAGTTTATCAAGCCTAGGACAGCTAAGCACAGAGCATTAAGTTTCTTCTGGAGTCCAACTCTGAGGAATCAGGGGGCCTGTGAACACGCAAAAAAAAATCTGGTTCAGATAGACATTTGCTATCAAACTGTGTATACTTATCATTCAACAGTTATATCTTTTAAGAAGTACTATCCCCTCCCTGAATGTTTTCTTTGTTATTGGAGTTATAGTCCCAGTGAGCTAGCTCTATTTTCAGGAGCAACCTGTGGAGATATAAGTGTTTCTAGAAGATGCAAGGTAAATTTGGATTCATCTTTTCCCCTAACACAATTGTTAGCACAACTTTTATGTACCACCTCACACTTATCTGATTGGCTAATATAACAGAAAAGGAAAATGACAAATGTTGGAAGGGGTATGGAAAATTTGGGACACTGATGCACTGTTGGTGGAACTGATTCAGCCATTCTGGAGAGCTATAAAACTGTGTATACCCTTTGACCCAGCAACTCCATTGCTAGGTCTGTATACCAAAGTGATATTAAAAGAAAGAAAAGGAAAAAGACCTATATGTACAAAAATATTTATAGCAGCTCTTTATGTGGTGGCAAAGAATTGGAAATTGAGAGGATGCCCATCAATTGGGGAATGGCTGAACAAGTTATGGTATATGAATGTAATGGAATACTATAATGCTGTAAGAAATGATGAGCAGGCAGACTTCAGAAGAACCTGGGAAGACTTGTATGGACTGATGCTGAGTGAAGTGAGCAGAACCAGGAGAACACCGTACACAATAACAGCATTATTGTAAAATGATGACAATTACGACGGACCTAGGATGACAAATGCTGATTCCAATGGAATTCAGATTCCAGATGGAATCTGAATGCAGATCAAAACATATTGGTTTTTATTTTTACTTTCTTTACTTTTCTTGGGTTTTGTGTCTGTTTTCTTTCATAACTAATATGAAAATATGCTTTGCATGACTGCCCATGTATAATCTTTATCAAATTGCTTATCTTCTCAGTGAGGGGATAGGAAGGTAGGAGAGAATTTTGGAACTCAAAATTATAAAAAACAAAGCTTAAAATTATTTTTACATGTAATTAGAAAATATACTAAAACTTTTTTAAGAAGATAGTTGTTAGTTCAAGTATTTATTTTTATTATTATTATCACTGATAATAAAGTTATTATTATAATTATTGGTAATAATAATAGTAATAGGGCATTGAGACTAGACCTGTGTTTTTATTTATTTAGTTAATTCCATGGATGAGAAAACTCTTCCCACCAGTGCATGTTAGTTCCTTTTCTGCAACATATAGATTTAGGGAGTTGTTTAGACTATAGCAGCAAGAAGTTAAGTGACTTACCCAGGATCACAGAGACATGTAACATATACAAGACTTAAACTTAGGTCTTCCTACTTCCAAGGCCAGCTCCCTATTTCCTATACCATGCTAGTTCATTACTGATTTAAAAAATAATAATAACAAGAGGGGCACCTAGGTGGTGCAGTAAATAGAGCACTGGTCCTGGAGTCAGGAGGACCTGAGTTCAAATCTGGCCTCAGACACTTCATACCTGCTTATTATGTGACCCTAAGCAAGTCACTTAACCCTGATTGCCTCACAAAATAAATAAATAATAACAATAATATTAATCAACAACATCTTGCATTTCTAAAGTGCTTTATGGTTTGCCAAGCACTGTCATTTCTACCTTTGAAAAATCTGAGGTATATGATTCCTTCTGACCTCTGATACTGCAGCCATACTGGTGCAGGCCCTCATCTCTTCACGCATGGACTACTCCAATAGCCTACTGCATGATCTCCCTGCCTCAAGTTTCTCCCTACTGCAGTCCATGTTCCCTTCCTAAAGCTCAGCTTTGACAATATCATTCCCTTGTTGAAATTCTATGTTCCCTTTTACTTCCAAAAGCAAATAAAAAATCCTCTATTTGGTTTTTTAAAATCTTCATAAATTGGCCCTTTCCTACCTTTCCAGTTGTCTTACACCTTATTCCCCTCTACATACCTGACAATCAGTAACACCGGCCTTCTTGTTGTTCACATGACGCTCCATCTCCTGACTCCAAACGTTTTCTCTGTCTGCCCCTCATTCCTGAAATGCTTTCCCTCCTCATCTCTACCCCTAACTTCTCTGGATTCCATTAAGTCTCAGATAAAGTCTACTTTCTGCAATAAGCCTTTCTCAGTCCTCATTGATCTCAGAGCCTTCCCTCTAAGGGAACTTAGGGTATCCTATGGTATGGTGTGTGGGCCATATGTTGCACAGGCCTGCATAGGGTCAGAACCTAAACTAGAATGGAAATTGCCTTCTCCCTAGTCTTAGAGAGAGGCTGCTTCTTATAGATGTTGCTTAAGATGATACTCCCAACTTATCTGGTACATAGTTGTTTGCATGTTTGCCCCATTCGATTTTGAGCTACTTGAGAGCAGGGATGATTTTTTTTTCATTTTTTCTTCATATCCCCAGTATTTAGCACAGTGCCTGATACATGATAGGTGCTTAATAAATATAAGTTGACACTTTACATATATTATCTTATTTGATATCCTTATAACATCTCTATGAGATAAGTGCTGTAGACATTATTCTCTTCATTTTATGAAAGAAGTCTAGTAAGTATGTGATGTTGAAGTTAAATGCAAGTCTTCCTGATTCTTTGGGAAAGATTTGGTCATCATTTTCCTTGGGAAAAGTAATGATAGAGGCTCCTCTATTGTTTTTTGTAACAACTCCATGATGACACAGTATAAAAAAAATGTCACTCAGGACACCATCCATTTAGTTTAATTCAGCAGCTGTCAGAAGGAAAGAATGTGGGATTCTCAGCTGATGATTCCTAACATTGTTTGTTCTGTGAAGTCACAGGGTCTTAAAATTATAACCTTTTAAATGTAGAAAAGCTTTTAGAGTTCTAATTCAACCCACCTATTTAATAAATGAGAAAACCTAGAGGCCTAGAAGAGAAATTACTTACTCAAAGTCACATGAATAGTAAACAGGGGAGAAAAGTTTTGAACCTGGGTCTTCTGACTTTAGACCCATTGCTCTTCCTGTTATGTTGATGATGCCCGAGGGTCTGTGCGTAAAAATTCCACCTCACAGCTCCTGATGTTGCCACGAGATTCTTAGAGGTGAGGGCCCACCAATGAGCTATTGATCAAACATGGCCACTTAGCTTCTTCAGATGAACTGGCTAGGACCAGAGGAGTCAATGGCCATGGCTTGACTATAAGTGTGCTAGGCTGACTTGTCTATATGAGCTGTGCTTCAGCCCATAATGGTGGCCCCATCTGCCTCCGCAGTCAGTATACAAGCTGCATTCAAGCATATTGTTCTGTGCTTTGAGATACCTCTCCTTTGAAAAGGATTGAACAAAATCAGCCTCTATTCTAACACTAATGTAGGCATTAAAAAGGTTAGAAAAACAGTTTCTGTGCGTGCACAGTGGCCAATTTTCAAACATTAACTCCTCTACCCTTAATATTTTCTGTAAGCCCCAAAGAAGATTTGTTCCACATGACAGACTAAATGGCTGCATCATTTTATTTAAAAGAGAAAAATTGATTTCGAGTTTATGAGAAGGCAAAAAAAAAAAGTGACAGGCCCCAGAAAACATTTTTTTTAAAAGATACGACTTTTAAAATGGTCAAATAGTCTTAAAAATATTTGTGAGAAAAATGTGTTCCCAGGCTAAGATCCTACGTGACGTATTTCAAACCAGAGTGCACTTTCACAGCTCAATTCTAAATCACTGATAATAGGACTTTATAAAAGGCAATTCTGACAACCCTTTAAGAAACCAAGGCACTAAGCAGATAGTATTAGAACTCCAGGAAAGTTAATTACTATGTCAGCTGTGCCAGGGGTTTAGGAGAGCCCCGATGCTTAGAACTGTGATTGTAGGCCGGCTTAATTTTGCTCCTATAATCTAGCCATGCAAATTAACACATACCCACAGATCCAGGGCCTTCCTGGAAATCAGTCCAGGGCTTAGCAAATCAGAATGACTGTAGCCTCACCTCAATGAAGCTTTTCCCAGATAGCCTGCTCACATCCATCAGTGAATCATTCACTCAAGTATTTATTGAGTACCCACAGGGTGCATGGCGAGTAAGTACCCCAGGGTCAATATTAAGGAAGGGCAGGAATCTCTCTTCTCTCAAGAAGCTTAAAATCTAGTAGGAGAACCAAGACCAACAAATGTGTAATCTACAGAAATATGTCATTATAATATTCACAGAAGTGCAAGGAGAAGAAAAGTGGGCCAAGAGCTAGGACAAGCCTACTAAGATCGCTAATTGGGGCAAGGTTGCTGTAGGATGAGCTTTGGAATTTCCATGGCAACTTAAAATGATAAAATAGCATTTTAATTATTTTTTAATGAGCAAAAAATCCATCTTCTCTTTTCTTCCTCCCTCCACAAATGAGAATGAAAGAAAAACAAAATTTCTGTCACAAACACATGTAGTCAAGCAAAATAAATTTCTGCATTTGCCATATCCAAAAACAAATTCTCTTTTTGCACTCTTGAACCCCTCACCTCTCTTGTGAGAGGGATAGCATGTTTCACCACTGGTCCTCTGGAATCATGATTGGTCACGATGCTGATCCAAGTTTTTAGTTCTTTCAAAGTCAATTAGCTTTACACAGTAAAGCTACAGTATTAGGCAATACTGTTGTCATTGCATACATTGTTTTCCTAGTTCTAGTCACTTGACTTTGTTCATACATGTCTTCTTGGATTTCTCTAAAACAATCTCCCTCATCATTTCTTACAGCACAATAAGATTCTATGATATTTATTACTATACCTGGGTCAGCCATTCCCTAACTGATGGATATCCCTTCAGTTTCCAGTTCTTTGCCATTTCCAAAAGAGTTATAAATATTTCTTATTTATCCTTAGAGTTTGTTTTCCTTAGGACTAATCCTTACCTTAATCTGCCCTCTCTCTACTTGCCCCCCCTTCTTTCTCCTTTTCCCTACTGTTTTCTTAAAGAATGAAATGTATTTCTACATCCAACTTTCCGTATATGTGTGTTCTTCCCTTATTTGAACAGATCAAATGTGAGGTTCAAGTGTTAGCTACTTCTCTCACCCTTTCCTTCTTGTCTGTATAGACTTCTAATTGTGAGCAGTTATGTGCAATAATTTTCCCTAATCTTCATGCCTCTTTCCTCCTCTAGTGTATTCCTCTCCCCTCTCTTTCCATTCTTCTTTTAAGATTCTCAAGACATTATAAAACCACTCCTAGGTTTTCCATCTAATTAGACCCCCTCTATGACCCCAATGATGATAGGGTTCAGTGGGTACACACATATCATGTCCCCATATTAAAATATAAACAATTCATCCTTTTTGGGAACCATTATGATTGTTCTCACATGTTTATTATATTTCTCTTTACTCCTATTTTTAAAATTCAAAGTTTTTATGCAGCTACCATGGTCTTTTCTATGGGAATACTTGGCTGTCCCCCCTTCATTAAAGATCCATTTTTCCCCTGCAGAATTATACTCAGCTTTGATGAGTAAGTTATTCTTGGATGTAAGTTTTTACCTTCTGGAATATTTAGTATCGCAAGTTCTCCATTTCTTTCTAGTAGTGATTGCTAAATTATGTATGATCCTGACTGTGGCTCCTCAGTATTTGAATTCCTTCTTTCTGGGTGCTTGCAGTATTTTTTTTTCTTTGACCAAGAACTTCTGGATTTTGGCTATAATGTTCCTGGAAGTTTTCTTTTGGGGGTTTCTTTCAGATGGTGACCAGTGAATTCTTTGTATTACTGCTTTGCCTCTGGTTCAAAGAGATCTGGACAGTTTTCCTTTAAGATTTCTGGAAATAGGATGTCTAAGCTCTTTTCTGATCATGGCTTTCAAACAGTCGAATGATTCTTATATTTTTTTCCTGCTTGATCTGTTTTCCAGGTCAGTTGCTTATCCTATAAGGTACCCTACATTTTCTTCTATTTTTCTTCAGTCTTTTGACTTTGTTTTAGTATTTCTTTCTGTCTAGTAGAAGTCAATAGCTTTTACTTGTCCCATTCTAATTTTTATGGAGTTTGTTGGTTGGACAAGGTTTTGTGTCTCTTGTGTCAAGCTGTTAATTCCCTTTCCAATTCTTTTCTTTTCAGTAGCTCTCATTTCTTTTCCAATTTTTCCTATAATGCCTTCAGTTCATTTGTTTAAAAAATTGTAAATTCTTTTTTTTACTCTTTCCTTACTTTTCCATAAATTCCAGTTCAGTTTATGCCCAATCTCTGTTTTCCTTTGAAGCTTTACTCTTAAATGTTTTTGGAGGCATTCTTTTCTGGGTTTGTGCCTTGAGTGTCCCTGTAAAATAGTAGCATTTATAATGGGATTTTGCACATGTGTGTGTGTGTGTGTGTGTGTGTGTGTGTGTGTGTGTGTGTGTTTGCTCATCCTTCTACCCACTTCTTAACTTCAGACTTCATTTTAAGGCCAGGGTCTGTATAGTTCTGGAGGGAATGTCTGGGTTGGTCCTACTCCTGCTTTGGTAGAAGGGAGAGGGAGTATTAAGCATTGTGTTATTCCAGGATATCAGGAATAGCTCAGTCTGGAAAACTTTAAGCTTTCAGTTCTCTGAACATGGTCTGAATCGAGACAAAGTTTAACCATTGTCTTCTTGGTCTGAGTTCTACAAGTTTCTGACTTGGGTTCCAGCCTGAACCATAGACCTTTGGGCTTACCTATTTGGAGTTTCAATAGATGTCTGTTGGACTCAGCCAACATTAGCCAACTGGAAAGTTCTGCTGGTTGAATGACAGAACTTCAGGCTCTCCCCTTGGTCAGGGATTCTTCCCCTTGGTCTGAAATCCAACCTCACATTGTCCATAATGATCTGCACACCAGGCACTCAGAGGACACTTGCCATGTGCACCTCGAAGGCCAGATGGACTTCGATGTGTACAACTGCCAGCACAAAGATGAGGACAAGCGAGTGGCGGAGGAGCTCTACTGCAAGGTCAGGGTTCTCTGCTGGGTCATGACGGGACCTCAGAACCTCAAGAAGGCAAGACACGTCAAGGCCACGTGGGGCCAACGCTACAAGAAGATCCTGTTCATGAGCCTGGAAGAGAACAAAGACTTTCCCACTGTGGGGCTGGACACCCGTGAGGGCCACCACCAGCTGTACTGGAAGATCATCCAGTATGTGTGTGAGCACCATCCAGACGACACCGACTGGTTCACAAAGGCCGATGACAACACCTACGTCATGCTGGACAACTGTCCCTGCACGACCCAGCCAAGCCCATTTACTTTGGGCGGCACTTCAAGCCCTATGTGAAGCAGGGCTACATGAGCGTGACCCTCGGCTAAGTGCTCAGCAAGGAGGCCCGCAGGAGGTTTGTGGAGGCCTTCAGAAGCAAACAAGTGCTCGCACAGCTCCTCCGTGGAGGACCTGGCACTCGGCAAATGCATGGAGGCCAGAGACTCACAGGACCCCAACCTATGTTGGATCTAGAACCTCATCTTAATGAAATTACACACACACACACACACACACACACACACACACATACACACACACACGCTTAAACTCATGACAAATGATTCCAGCTGCAAGGAGACCTTCCACGCCTTGGTCCCCGAGCACCACCTCATCAGTGGTTACCTGCCCAAGACCTAGTACTGGAATTGCAACTACTACCCGCCTGTCCAGGGCCCAGGTTGCTGTTTAGACCTTGCAGTTTCCTTCCACTTTGTTGACTCTCCCACTATGTATCAGCTGGAGTACCTCATGCATCACCTGCAACCCTATGGTTATTCCTGCAGATATTAGCCAGTCTTTCCCAAGGCACCAGTCAAGCAAATAAGTGAGGCCAACAAAAAAGAAGACCCCCCCCCCAAAAGAAATTAGGAAACTGGTAAAGAAGAAGCCCTCCAGAGCAAAAGGAGGCAGCATGAGGGCCCTGCGCCCCAGCAGCAGTGCAGGGATGAGAGCTCTTTGGACACTGGGAGCCTGCCAAGGAATCAGTTTTGGTCTGGGCTGCCTGTCCTGCTTATTCTCTTCAGGCTTCAGCTTCCTGTGGAGCCTAGAACTGAGATCTTTCTCCACTGCTGAGGCTCAAGACACAGAATGGATGCTTGCTTCTGAATTTATCCCTTAATCAATGCATAGCCTAGGACCTGTGACCATTCCTCACTCTGGAATGCTACCCCTAGGTGTAAGTTCCCATCTTGGTCCACCCTGGATCTATAACCTGGGACTATTAAATGACAGAGCTGACAGTTGGCACCTGTTCCTATACCCTACACAAGTTTTGGGCCTCTATGTTGGATCTAGAACCTCATCTTGTCCTGATGCACAGCTTCTCCCTGCATTGGAATGTTCCACCATTGTACTCCAGTCCAGACTCCAACCCCAGTGTCCATAGATCTGTCTGCCTCCGTTTGTCAAACCAGGCTAAAAAAAATACTCATTTTGATATTTTAAAATTGGATTTCCTAGTCAAAATTTAGTCTGGTGCATTTTCTAGATTCAGAGGAGTTTTTGGAGTGGAGCTCACTGTACTTTTTCCCATTACTCTCTCCCTGACAACTTCAAGGCAGGTTGGGGTACAGTGCTACTAATAGGCAGAAGGCAAAAAATATGTCAGGAGTGGGGTATGGTGTGAACAAAGGTCTGACATCAGAAGCATGTGGTTTTCTCATTTGGGAAGATAACAGTTGCAGAAGGAAAAGAAGGCAGAAAGGAGAAGCTACCTCTTCCTTTAAAAAGTAGTTTCTGTATAATCCACTCCCAGAGCTCTCTCCCCATGGGGGGTCTGGAGAATTTATGAAATCTCAGAGATTCAGGAATTTCTATACCTGAGCAAGGACTAGATCTAATATTTCTTTGTGCCTTCCACAGAACTTAGCATATGCTTTGCACATAGTGCTCAATAAATGTTTATTGAGAAATAATAAGGGAAATTTCAATCAAGATAACTCTTATGTTTCACATCACTCCCAGCAAATTGGCAAAGATAATGAAATATGGGAATCATCCAAGTTGGAAAGGTTGTAGAAAGATGACTCACCAAAACATTGTTAGTGAAGCCATGGATTGGTCTGATAACTTGGAAAGCACTTTGGAATTATGTGAAGAAATTGACTAAAGTCTCCAGTCTACATATTTTCAAAAGGTCAATGATAAAAAGAAAGAACTCATATAAACCAAAATATGTATAGCTGCTCCTAAGAACTGGAAACAAAAACAATCCCCATAGATTGGAGAATGGTGAAATAAGTTGTGGTACATTTGTTATTGTTGTTACATAAATGTAATCAAACATCATTATGCCATAAGAAACAATAAATATGAGGAATATAGTGGGGTATAGAAGATTTGTATGAACTGATGCAAAATGAAGCAAGCAGAACTAGTAAAGCAATACACACAATGATTACCACAATGTAAATTGAAAGAACAACAACAAAAAATTGAAATTATAATGACCAAGTTTGGCACAGAGAAGAAGTGTGAGAAGGCATCCCTCTCCTCTTTGCAGAGCTGTGGAGACTATATGTATGGAACACCATAAATTAATGCCTAACTTTCTCATTGTATTGGTTAGCTTTGCAGAACTGTTGTTTTTTTTTTTTCTCTTTTATTCTTTGTTACAATGGATGGCTCTCTGGGTGGGGGAAGAGATGGAGGTGGGATAAATTGGGAAATTTTGATTGATTAAATAATTTATAAAAGACAGTTGGTTCTACAAAAATCAGTCTCTATCATATAACATGTATTTTAACAGAGAAATCTATTTTAAAAGGAATTTCCTTTATTCATGCCTTCATTCATTCATGCAACAAATTTTTATTAAGCACTTAACAAGGTACAATACTCTGTGTGAGGCTCTGGCCTATTTATGCAAAACTAGATAAGAAGTATTATATGGCATAGTGAAAAGAACACTGAACTAGAAGCCAAGAAACCTGAGTTTTGCCACTTACTAGCTATGTATATGTATATACATGTATATATACATGTATATATACATGTACATGTATATGTGTGTATACATACATACATACATCACAGGAGCTAGGAATACAGCACCTCCACTATATGAAAAATCTGAGTAAAATTTTTTGGCCTTCCCTTTGCTCCAGAGAAGAAGTCTGAATTTTTTTTCTTTTACGGGGTATTTACAATATCTTATTGTAAAATTTAGGTTAAGTATTTGGTCATAGGCTCCGTGTCATCTACTGGCCTTCATATGTTGTCCATAACTTCCACAAAACTCCCCAAAAATTTCCATTTAATTTCTTATGCCGACCCATAATATATTGAAACTGCGATGGGAAAAGTTGCAATGTGGAAGGGATAACTCTGTGCATGTGTGTGTGTGTATGTGTGTGTGTGTATAATCTACACACACACATATATATACATACATATATACATATAGCTATCTGTACATATCTATACATAAATAGATATCCATATGCCTATATATGTCCACATGTATATGTGCATATATATGTATACATACTTGTATATACATACATTTTTACACACACATAAATATAGATGTATATATCTAGACCTGGATTTAGACAGACAGATAAATAGATCTGTACTAGGTTATGCTAGTTTTCTATGTTTTATTTCCCTAACTCCAACCTTATTTGGAGTTGTATATAAAACTTGGGTTTGAGCTTTCATGGTGGTTTAAAGGGGTCACATTCCTTTCCCAGATCTCTGTCTACCTCAGTTCCATTAACTTGAGTATTAATCTTTAGTAAGAGTAGACATTTGTCCATCTCTCACAGCTACTGCATAGTTCCAAAATCTCATAGGCTCAACTCACAGTTTACTATGTCTGTTTCTCTTAGAAACAGAAATCACCCATGTGAAGAAATACATGTTTGCAAGTCAGCAAAAAAACAAATTACATTTGCTACTTAATTTTCTTCCTAGAATGCTAGACTTAAAATCAAGAGAAACATTGATTTTATTCTTGTCTCTGGCACTTAACTAATTTTACTTAACTTATCTGAGCCTCAGTTTCCTCATCTGCAAAATGGGGACAATAATACCTGTAGTTACTCACGGTGTTATTGCCAGGGTCAGCAGCAGCTAAACTTCAAAGTTCTGTATAAATGTCAGTCATTATTGTTATTAGTAATCCCTCACTATCCCAGGTCCCTACACACTCTGAACCCCCCACCCCCAACTCCTCTTGCCCAAAATAAAAGGCCATCGTGGCAGTTGGGGTGAAAAGATGTAAGAAATCAAATGTCAATGCAGCAGAATATCAGGGTGGTCATTTGAGTTTTGCCTGTGGCCCCAGGAAAAAAGACTCTCTCTCTGTCTTGTCCTGTAGTCCTTGACTAGTGCACTGACTTAGTGAGATATTGCTATGCACTCCCTATTTTTAAACCCTTGATTTATGCCTTTCAGATGGGTCTTATTCAGCTAAGATGTATTGTGTGTATTCAGCTGAAAGAGAGGAAACATTTTTCTATGGCTCCTGCAATTTGTTTGCCTAGACCTCAATTACAAAATTAACAGGGCAGATTTTGTTGTCCTTGTTGAACTCTGAAGATTACAATAAAAAGCTCTAATGAAGTGAGACATAAGTAATAAGAACTAAAGACAATAATAACAAGAAATGGTTTATTTATTTATTGAAGTTGATTTAGTAACCCTGCAGCATCATTTAGGTTTCAGAATCGGCAAAGAAAATAATTTCTAAATTGCCGTTCAGCCCAAGACCCTGCACTCAAGCAGAGAGTGTGTGTTAGTATGTAGGGAAAGGAAGGTGTGGGAGAGATTGGATTCTGGCTGCTTAGTCTTTGATAAAGAAACCTTTCCTGAAATAACTAAACATATTGACTTGGGGAAAATAGTATTGCTGAGTCATCTTGTAGGGTGGGATAGGAAAGAGATGGGGACGAGGAAATGATTATCAGTACTGAGAGATTCGAAAGAACCTGGGTAGCAGCAAATTGACAAAGCAAACAGACAATGTATGTACAATTAAGACCAAGGTCCTAGCCTTCCTAAATCTTTCCTTTTTCAAGTCTCCCTTTCATCTTCTCTACTCTAAGGTAAATCACATTTACTCACTGATTTAATAAACATTTATATTAAATACTTACTGTATACAGAGCATGATGTTAGATGATAAGAACACACAAAATTAAGAAGGAGATATTGCAAAGGCATCTGGAAATCCCAAGAAGAGTCAGGAGAGGAGACAGATTTTGGAGTCAACTTCATAAAAGTGGTAGTTAAAGCCATGGGAGTGAAGGAGGTTGCCAAAGCAGAGGGTGTAAGGAGAGAAGGAAAGAGGGCCAAGGATGGACCCTTGAGGGGCACTCATATTAATAACTTAGAAAGGAGGTAAAGAATCAATGAAGAAAATGGAGAAGGACCCATTAGAAAGGTAAGAGGAAAACTAGGAGTATGGGGTATCTGAAGATAAAGGAAGAGAAAATATTCAGTATGAGGCAGTCAAAAAAAAACTCCATCAAAAGCATCAGAAAAGGTCAAAGATGATTGAATATGGCAAGCAAAAGGTTATTTAGTGATCTTTAAGAGTAGTTGCAATAGAGGGGGTGAGGACACACCCTCAGATAATGAGGAAGTAGAAGCATGAAACATTGACAACTTTTTCAAGAATTTAGTGGTGAAATGGAAGAGATCAATTCCATGGAAGAAAAAGGAAAGAAATTGAGGGTCAGAGAAGTTAAGAGAGGTTATGTGAATTGGGTAATTTTTAAGACTGAGAGATCTGAGCACATTGGCAGGTAGATGGAAAGAAGCCAGTGGAGAGGGAGAGACTGAAGATTGTGAGGGAAGAGGGGAGATGACTATTGAAAAAGGATCCCAGAGGAAGTGAGAGGAAATGGGATCCAGAGCACAGATAATGTCTGAGGCTGAACTTGAACTCAGGTCCTCCTAACTCCGGGGCCAGTAGTCTATCCACTGCCCCTAATCTAAGCCTTCTCAATCAGTCAATCATTCTAGTGTTGATCATTTACTACCTGTCAGGCAATTATGCCAAGCACTAATGGTATAAATACAGAAAGATAGTCTTTCCCTTCAAGGAGCTTCCATTCCAATGGGAAAAAGTAATACAAGAAGGGAGCTGGAGCGGTATTTTTCCAATCCAGAATCACTCACCATTGTATCTCTCCTTTCCCTTTATGGTCTCTTGCCTTCTTTTCAGATTTTCATCAGAATACACCACCATCGACTTCTGTGCTGACAGTCCTAAAGAAAATCGTCATAACCTGTATGATAGTGACAAGTTCACTGTCTGCCTTAGTTTTGTTAGTATATATATGTGCTTCACTGTGTATGAAGAGTCATCCAAGGTAAGGTGGCTTTTAGCACTCAGTTTTGCACAGGTCACATTTTGTGCCCCAAATACCGTGACTAGAGAAGTGTGTGGCTATAACAAATCCCATTCCCAAAGCAAACTGCTTTTCTCACCGATTTTATTCTGAACATCTCCAAAGTTTACAACTACACCATCATTAAGACCATACCTCTTCCTAAAAGTCAGTTCAGATTGGGCCCAAAGTGATGTCCTCGGAAGTATGGCTATCTTTGGGAAACTATTAGGGAAAAAAACAGGATTGAAGTCAGAGAGTCTGGGTTCAAATCCTACTTCTTCTAATTTCTACCTTTGTGACTTTGGGCACAGCACTTTACGCTTCTGAGTCTCAGTTTCTTTTTCTGTAAAATGGGGGGTCAGAGGAGTTAAATTAGATAACCTGTGAAGTCCCTTCCAGCCATAAATCCTGTGGTCCTATAATCTAGAAAAGAATCACCACTGGCAAAGAAAGCCACTGAGAGCAGTCCTAGCTATAAGAACATACCCAAACTAGATAGTTCTAGAGAAGGAACTGAGTAATTAGGAGAGGAGAGCTCAGATAATTGCCTTGTTCTCCCCTCTATGCCTGAAAACACTCATCTCTGAACAGATCTGGGGATGTGATGGAAATTTTTTTCCTCATCTCCACTCAGATTTCATCCCCCTACACATATTGTCAGAGATCACAGGGGCCTTCACAGACACGAAGAGAAGGTGGTCACCTACATTATAAGATCTGAAGGTTGTTAGTAAGGCTTCTGGGCCCCCAAAATATTTCCCTGAGCCAGGTACTACAGTGTCTGAAAGTGCACCATTAGAATTTAACTACTACTTTCTATGTGTCCTCTTTTCAAATGCCAATGGCACTGCCTGGAAGATTTGTGGTTTGGCTTATCCTTCGTTCTGAAAGTAGATAATGACATCAGGAAGGTGGTGCCATGACTTGCAAGTCAATTGGATTTAAGTGAGGGAGTATTGTACAAAGTCACCAGCCTCACTCTCTCCTCCAGAGCCACCTGGGTCCAGTGGCAGGACATAGATTAGGAGGACTGGAGATGGCCCTGGGTGCAGAGAAAGACCTTGGCCTTCTTAAGCTAAGGTCTTTCAGAGTTCTCACTTTGACTGGGAAGAAGAAACTATTTTGTCACTACCACATTGGTGTAACTAATAATTGGCATTTCTGTAGCACTTTAAAATTCATGGGATCATAGTTTTAGAGCTGGAAGGGACCTTAGAAGCCATCAAGGACAAGCCCTCATTTTGCAGATGGGACAGAGACGTTAAGTATCTTGCCCAGAAACATAGTAAGTGTCTGAGGAAGTATTTGAACCCAAGTCTTCCTAATTCCAAGTTCAGGGTCCTGCCCACTATACCATACTACCTTTCAAGGTTTACAAGACACTTCTCTTACAAATACCTTATGAGGGAAGTACTAGAAGTATTATTTTCCCCATTTTACAGAAGAAGAAACTAAGTCTCAGAAAGGTCAAGTGACTTGTCCATAGTCACAAAGCTAATAAGTATCAGAGCTGATGTCCAATCCAGGTCTCCTCACTGCAAGTCCAGGAGTCTTTCCATTATATGATGCTCCCCCTAAACAAGTGTAATATATCCATTTTATGCTCATTGCAGGAGAGATCAGGAAACAAAAGAATATTGAATGACTGAGAAAAAAGAGCATGCAAAAAATAATAATAATAATTAACATTTATATAACCAGGCACTAAGCTAATAAGCTTGCAAATTTTACAATTTCAAAAGCTAACAAGCTTTACAAATATATCATTTGATCCTCACAACAACCTTAGAAAGTAGGTGCTACTATTAGTTCCATTTGACAGATGAAGAGAGAGAGGTCAAGTGAGTGGCCCAAAGTGACATAGCTAGTAAGTACAAGAGGCAGGATTAGAACGCAGGTCTTTCTGACTTCAGCCCTGGTACTCTACCATCTATGCCACTTTGAGGTCACAAAGTAAAAAGAAAGATGAAGTGAAGAGACACTGTCTCTTTTATCATTTTTCCCAGAAATGACTATACCATGTTTCTGTACTGCCCTGAAAGGACTTATTCCTTTGGTTTATTCCATGGAAGAATGGTAGTCGTAGACAACCTCTTTGCCACCTATCACAGACATGTGATCGGGGGGCGGGGCTGGGAATGAGGGTTCATAAAGAATTTCTCTGCTACCACTTTGGGGAAAGATGAATTCTACATCTTTTCTCCCAATTGCATCCAACTACTGTCTTCTTACCTGAGTTCTACAAGGATCTGTCCCTGATCTGCAAGTCAGACAGTTGGTGTGCTATATAGGTGAATATGCATATTTTACTGATTGGGAAAAACAAGTAATAACTTCTATGTATTTTATTATAGGGAGCCTCCAGTAAACAACACATATAACATTTACATAACTGAGGAAATGAAGAAAAATCCTGATGCCGTTAAGGAAATATTCTCAGACAAAACAAAAGAAGACAATGACAGGTTGAGCTCAGATATCCCAGATCTCCAGAATAAACAGTCACCAAGACATAGTATTAAAGAATCTGAGAGCAAAGGGAAATTATTGACTCAGAATTCTAACTACAATAATAGAAGTATTCATCCTGGGGATTTCATGAAGGGGCAGATAATGCCATTGAAGGGATTCATAGTTCAGAGTTACGGAAACAAATCAAGAATATACAAAAATTTTGTTTCATCTTCAGAAATAAGTGACTCTGATACCATCCAAACCCGAGCTCTAGCTAATCAATTGAGTGATATTGCAGGTTCTCTTTTGAAAAAGGAATATATGGAGAAAAAGGATCCCAATAAAGTCAGTGGGTCTCACAAAGAACCAGACAGCTTGAGTCATTCACAACACAAGTTAAATAGTCCAGACCAGAAGCATCAATATAAAGCTTCCCCTGACTCACTGAATTACGCTGAAGAGACCCAGTCTGATACATATCCATCTTCAAATAGTACAGAGAATGCAGAATTGGTAGACAACCACCAAACAAGTACATTACTAGGGACCTCTAGCTCTTCTAGCTGGTCATCCCACTCAGACTAGGACAGAGCAATGCTAGAGTTCAAATTCTCATTTGTCAATGTTCTTCAAGCCAGTCCTTTTACCACCTGAAATCATGGTAGAGCCCTCATAGAATCCTGGAAGTTATGTTTTTCTTTTGTAATTTAGCCCCAAAATAAAAATTATTTTTGATATTGGACACCTACACTTGTTTTATGCTTAAGTTGTCTTTTGATGTGGTAATAGGTTTACAATACATGAATCAATATTGTTTTTATAAGCTGAAGAACAAGGACAGAACTGTATTGCCTTTTTCCCTCCCATATGGGCCAGGGGCATTCTGGCTTATCCTGGCGTAGACATGACTGTTGGCCCTTTCCTTCTTTCTGCAAAAGACTCCCCACAGAAAAAGAGTCAATAGCAAAGATTGCCCCAGGGTGTGGTGGCACATCTCACCCATACACCAGATTTACATTTGGTCTTGGATATGAAAAATCTCAAGAAAATGAGTCGAGAACATATCAATATTTGTTTCAACAGAAGCACCAATCTAGTTTCTAATAGCAATTTGAAAAAAAGGCATGCAGAGTCTCTCCTCCACAATGGAATCAGGGCATTGATGACATGAAATGCCATACAATGTCTGTATTGATGGAGTCCATGAAACATAGTCTGCCAAAACATTTAGCTTCATGATCTGCTACCATTGGGGCCTAATTAAAGACTATGCACACAGATTATGCCCCAGGGAGAGTTGTGTTACATAGTTCAAAGTAACATATACATAGAGCTGGAAAGAACTTTAGAGGTCACCTACCCCAACCTCTTCATTTTATAGATTAGAGAACTAAAGCTCAGGCTAAGTGACTCGCCCAAGGTCATACGACATACATAACAGAAGAAGCCTGGGAGTGTTGGCTGACTATAAGCTCTCTACAAATCAATAGTGTGACCTGGCTGCTTTAAAAAAAAAAAATTAAAATTAAATAAAATTAAAAAGCTAATGTAATCAAGCTAGATTAAAAGAGATATTGTAATAATTCACATATATTTAAAAACTGGCTCTCTGGGGAGAAAAATTACTTATTATACACTTTTAAGTTTTATTTGCATTAATAACATTTACTCCATCATTTTAAGTCTAGCTAATCAATAAAATAATAAATCAAGCCCTGATTTGTAGCCTTCACCTATATCCAAGGTGTAAGTGCTCACACTGAATATTTAACAATGGTTTCTCTCAAGCTAGTTCAATCTGATTTCAGCGCATACCTACTAGTTCTTCTCTAATGCCTGATGGTAGAGCAGAAGAAATGTTGGTTTCTTGAGAGGTAAACTAGTGAAGAAATGGACTTCTGGGGTGCATGACCAACAAGATGGAGAACTAGATGTTCTCTCTGATTTTCACACTCTCTCAAATTTCTCCAAAATAAAAGTTGTGCACCAGACATAAAGCAATTTCACCTGTTTCCATGATCTAGGATAGGGCTTCTTAAATTTTTTCCACTCGCAACCTCTTTTTGCTTTTTGGCAGGGTTTTTTGGGTGTTGTGTGGAGAATGAGATTTTCTCCTATAGTAGAAGCTTTGAGAAGACAATAGGGAGGCGGTGGGAAAGGGGAAAAGAATGAACATTAAGTGCCTACTATATGCCAGACTGGATCTTCAAAACAGCCCTGTGAGGTAGAGGCTATTATTATCATTTCTCAGTGAGAGGAAACTGAGGCAAGCAGAGATAAAGTGACTTGCCTAGGGCCATACATCAAGGAAGTGTCTGAGGCCTGATGTGAACTTGGGTCTTCTTGATTCCCATACTCTATCCACTGTACAACCTAGCTCTGGGGGGAAAGGGAGAAATCTTTCCCACATACATGGAGCAATAGTGCAACCTCAGTGCCCAGTGGCAATGACATCTGCTATTCTCTTTCTTAAACCTCAGAAGTGAAAGAGCTAAGTGAGAGATATAAGACTGTGGGAGTGCTTACTCAGATGGCTGGAAAGCTGAAAGGAAACAGACCCCTGTCCGTGATGGTCTTTATCCCATCCTTGCCTTATTTCAAAGAGCTTGCTATCAGCACTTTAACCCCATTAAAGATTTCATCTGATTGATCAAATCTTATTTTTCATAAACACCTAAGATTTACCTGTCCTTGCATTTCCTTGTGTGCCATTGGTGGCCCTGAGAACTGAACTGGTTCTAGCAACCACGTAGGAAAGAATGGCCGTTCCTCACACAGGGCTGGGATCCCAACCCCCATTCCATTGTTTGAGAATCTTCTGGAGTCATAATTATGGGCCATTCATATTTTTCATAACTATAGAAGACCAGGATCACTTCAGACGTGGGACCTTTTAAAATCTGCTTCGTCAGACAGAAAGCTAACATGGTCATTCCATAGTGTTACAGGTATGGACATGAACCAACAGGGTGAATCAGATGCAAGGATAGAGAGAAAGTGAATACCACTTAAATCCCTGGGGTGGGGGTGGGGGTGTGTGATGTGACCTTGTGTGACAAGCTCAAGTAAAGGTTATTCTCAACAAAAATTATTTCCAATTTTTTAGAGGAAAATATTCCAGCAACCATCTCAGAGTACATCTTTCTCAGGCAGGGCTTTCTAGATATCTTGAGTTTCTCCAAAGCCAGCCCATGCCTACCTAGTGATCGCCATCTTTCTCTAGCCTTATAAATACTTAAGCTCCTAAAATATTTCTAAATCAACCCCTCCTCAACATCTTACCCCAAAGCTACCCGAGCATTCCAATGTGCTCTCTGGAATACCTACTCCATTACTAATAAATTGGCTTTTATCTTAAACCTTTTCCTTTCTTACTCTTTCCATATCCTTGCATGCACTGCATCCTGGTTTCCTCCTGATGACACGGCTTTCCTAGACACCCTTTCTAACACTGGTTGAACTTTCACTCCCTACTCATTGATTATGGTAGACAAGCTATAGTAATGCTTGTTCTCCATTGCCACTGGCAGGGTCTTCCTCTGCCACCTTCATTCAGTAACATCTTTGGGGTTTACTCAGCTCCGTATTGACCACCCACTCGAGTTTCTGTTAGCTTTTCTCTAAAACCATCCAGGATGCTTTTCTTCTTTCCTTTCCAAGTTCAGTGCCTGGATCAGTTTTTGGTTTGTTTGTTTTTTCTCTTCCTTATCCCCCAACTTTCACCCTCTAGATTTAATAAACTGTTGTTATTGTTTGCCCTTCATTCTCAAACAGGATCAATCAGGAGGGCAATATCTTGACTTGCGCATAATACAGATAAAACTTAAAAATATATGTGCATACATACCTCTTGATGCTCCCTCAAACACCCTAACATCTCGCATCCTCAACGTACTCATTTCCCACGACCTACACGCCACCTCGCCTACACACAGAGATAGTGCTATCCTTGATCTCGCCACACTTACATGTTGATGGACTCTGAAATTCCCTCATCTGATCACAATCTGTTGTCACTCCACCTCTCCCCAAATCCCTCTTTTTGTCCTCTATGTGACTTCCTGTAACTCTACTCCTCAGGTCTTTCCCAGGCTATCACCCTCAGGTGGGCTACAATCTCCTCCACACAGTGCCCGGAACATCACATGGATTTAATAAATTCTCATTGACTGATTGACTTTCTATAACAGTAAATTCAACTGTCAATGGGAAATGCAGGCAAAGGACCTCGTTCCATTAGAAATAGAAACCAATCCAGGTTTGAGTTCAGTGCTATACAAGGTCCTGTGAGAAATACCAAGTTTTTGCTATGAAGCTGAGAAGGTAAGACATACATAGAAGAAACTCTTAGAGAACAAGAATAATAGACCCACAACTCAGGGACTTTTCTTAGTAATAAGTTAACACATGTTTGGATTTAATTTAAATTGATTTTTTAATGGCAAAAGTGGGACGAGACAGCACGAGTAGCAGAAAGCAAACTTAGACAGGAGTAAAAGACCCAGGATCCATTCCCTGTTTGGCTACTTTTTAACAATCCTATTCAACAAAAGTTTCTAAAATGTCTATGTGTCAGGAACTGTGCTATATGCTAGAGATATGAGATAAAAAATAATCCTTGCCCTCAAGTAGCTTACACTCTAATAAGGGAATATGGTTCAGACCTACTCACCAGTACTTTACCACCTAATTATGCTTTTTGCTTGGTCCATTGGTTTCTTCCTGTTGTTCTTAACTCCTCACTCACAGACTATAGGGGACTCTGAACTCTACCAGATGAACTCTAGCAGATCAGCCCAGCTGCCAGGTTGTGTCATCACCACCCCCAAATTTGGAAATTGTTTTATGGAGACCAACATTAGGACCACCTCTCTGGCCAGTGACATCGCTAGGGGATGCCTTCCTCTTGCCTGACCTAGTCTGTCCTGACACATTCAGCACTTATTTTAAACATGGACCCCCCTTCCTGTGTCAGGCCTACTCTTTAATATTCCATTCTCAAGATTGAGTTCTTGGAGGGTCTTAGCCCGGGATGTGCTGGAGCCAGCTAAAACATATTGGGAGCCATTGTTAAATTTTCACTGTGAGCATTTACATCTCAGAAATCAGCAGTCACTACAAATGAGGATTCTATTTTTGTTTTGTTGATTTCTAGATTTAATAAATCATTGTTATTGCTTGTCCTTCATTCTCAGAGAGGACTGAAGACATCAGAAGGGCGATGTCTTGACTTGTGTATGATACAGATTGAACCTATTTCCCTCAGAGACCCTGGTTGTCAAATATTTACCAGCACACATCTGAATTACTCAATAAACATTGTTTGAGCTCAGCAAGAGCACAGTTGGAGTGAAGGGAAGAAATAAGCCTTCATAGAGCACCTATTATGTGCCAGATGCCGTGGTAAGTGCTTTATAAACATTATCTCATTTGACCCTGACATGGGAGACGCTGTTATTATCCCTACTTTACAGTCTAGGAAAATGAGGTAAACAGACTGACCTATGGTCACATAGCTTGTATCTGAAGCTAGATTTGAACCCAGATCTTCTTAACTTCAGGTACAGTACTCAATCCACTGTATCACGTAGTTGCCTATTATTGTGTGGTTTTGTCCTTCATTCTTGAAGAGGACCATGACATCAAGCAGGTGATGACATGATTTGCCATTGACTTTGATTTGAGTGAGGGAGGGCTATGCAAAGTCACCAACCTTAATTTCTCCTCCTGAGCCATCTGGGTACAGCGGCCCAATGTGGAACACTCAAGGAAACCTGGTAACTAAAGACTATATACTAATCAATGCAATATAATATAAAGTCTATAATGAAATAATAATAGTAATAGTAATAATAATAATAACACATAACGCAGTGCTTTAAGGTGTATAAAGTACGTTGCATCTATTGTCTCATCTGAGCCTCACAGTACTCCTGGTCTGCACCCAAATGATCATCATGTCTTACACTTCATAATAGTCTACTCTGGATCAGCATAATCTCAATACCTTCTCCACACTCCATTCTCTCTTACACATACCCCTATTCTACATCATTCTCTATACTACCTCAGGCTTCCTCAGAAACATTCAAGGGCCAGATCTCACAACACCATGCCAAACAAGAATCATGAACATCAAAAAGAATGTCCTGATGCTTTTTTTTTAATAATGGGATAATTAACTATTTTGGACAGCTGTGGACATTGAAGACAGAATCAGAAAGGCTTAGGTTTGAGTCCCTCCCAAAGTCTACTCCACACATCTAAGGGATGACAGAAACCATCCAGCCCAACCCTCTCATTTTAAAGATTAAATACTGAGACCCAAGGAGGCCAACTTACTCGCTCAAGGTCCCATAGGTCGTAAGTATCCATGATGGATTTTGAACACAAGTCCTCAGAACCAGTGTTCTTCTCACAGTATCATGCTCTGAGACATCCTGACTGAGTGATCCTGGACAAATTGATTAAGCTTTCAACACCGCAGGAAATACTCTAAGACTACAAATTGAAGAGCAATTGCATTGGTAGAGAGTTTCCACAACAGGGTTACCTTACAACAATAACATTGCAGGTCTGAACCAAAAAAAACATTTTTCAATTGTGAACACTGCTCTTTGCCTGAACCAGCTATCTGCCTTTCCTTTGGAGTGGCTTTAATAAGATTCAAACAATTGGATACACATAGATAAATGTGATAAAAGGTACAATGTGAGAGGGGTAAAAAGGAGCTGCAAAGTTCCTTGAGAAAATTTGAATAGAAAGAGATCACATTCAGCAGGACATATGAAAAAAGACTTCATGGAGAAGATGACATGTGAGCTGGGCTTGAATCTGAAAAGAAGAAGATTTCAACAGGTAAAAATGAGAAGGGAATGAATTGTAGGCACAGGCGAGCACCTGGGCAAGTGTCCATTGACAGGAACTCTTGGCAACTCTTCATGACCTCATTTCGGGGTTTCTTGGCAAAGATACTGGAGTGGTTTGCCATTTCCTTCTCTAGCTCACTTTACAGATGAGGAAACTGAGGCAAATAGGGTTAAGTGACTTTCCCAGGGTCACACAGCTAGTCAGTGTCTAAGGCCAGATCTGAACTCATGAAGATAAGTCTTCCTGACTCTAAGACCAACACTCTATCCAGCTGCCCCTGGGAGGAGAATACAGGACAAAATTGGGAAACTGCTCAAATAAACACTGCTATAGAATAACCAAAATTGCTGGTTCCCAAGTAGGTAAGCTAGTAAATACGATCTTCAATTTCTCTATTGGCTGACTGGCAAGTAATATCTCATCTCTCAGTGAGGGTTGAGGCCTTAATTAATGGGCATTTTCAAATCTCCTGGAAATCCTGGCATAAAGGACATTATACAGTAATAGTGCCAAATATTAAACATGAACATGCAGATAAAGCAGGCAAGCTAATGACATAGTTGATAAAGCATCTGCAGTGGGACGGCCAAAAGCCATATCCTCTGTTGGAAATGAGGCAGGTTTGGCTGTTGCATCTCTAAAGGAAATTAATAAAAATATTTGCAGATTATTATGAAAAACATATTAGCTACGGAAGTGCTGGTTTTTTTTAAAGGAATAAATTCTCTACATGCACCCAGTTTACATAGGATATCAAGATGGAGTCGACCCAGATGCTGATACAGAGTAAAGAGATACTGTCAGCTATTAAATATTCATCCAGGATGTGCTCAAGATGAAATGGTCAGCAAATATGTCTGATTTATGAGAGTCTCTAGTTAGCCCCTACTTGCCACTACTTGGACCGTCAGAGACCCTGGTGTCTTCCACTCATTTTACAATTGTGACTCCAACTGGCAAGCTCTAAGGAGTTTAAAATCAGGACTTACACCTACCTTATCTACTTACTTCACCTTTCAACTTTTCTTAGTGAAATGATAAGTTTAATGTGAATCGGGAGAGAATTCTCCAGCTTTCTGGATCTGCATCAAAATTAGCAAATGAAAAAATTAACAATGGCTCATAGCAGGGGTGGGGAACCGGTGGCCTTGAGACCACATGTGGATTCAGTCAAAGGGCCACATTTGAGGACCTAGAGGGCCATATGTGGCCTCGAGGCTACCAGTTCCCCACCCCTGTCCCAGAGGAATCGCATTTCTATTCCAGGTTCTAATTACAGCTGTGAGGACTCTCAATACCAATGCAGTCTTTGCTACTCTCATCATACTGAGACCTAACCCTCACACTGTGAGGTATACAGGCTTGTGGAAGTATACAGGCTTGGTGCAAGTAGCTTTAAGCTAAGACAGAAATATTCTTAAGCCAAGGCTCTGCTTTCATAGAAACTTTCTATTTTTTCTTTAGATACTGTCTCAAACACTGACATTGATATTCAACAAGGTGTCAGGCAAGTCTGACAAAAATCTCATCAAGATAAATGGAAAATGTTAACCTTTTTTTTTTTCTTTAGTGAGGCAATCTGGGTTAAGTGACTTGCCCAAGGTCACACAGCTAGTACGTGTCAAGTGTTTGGTCTGAGGCCGGATTTGAATTCAGGACCTCCTGACTTCAGGACCGGTGCTCTATCTACTGCGCCACCTAACTGCCTGAAAATGTTAACTTCTTGATGATAAGGGCTATTATTGGTTTTTTGTAGCCACAGAACCTAACATAGTACCTGGCACCTGGTAGGTACTAAATAAATACTTGTTAAATAGATGGATGGATGGACATATGGATACATAGATGGACAAATTGTCTAGCCTGCAGTGATCCAGGGTAGGTGGGATATACAATACAGGGAACAGGTAAATCCAGCACAGATGAGATTCTTACTGTATCCATCTTTAAAACAGATAGACTTCATCCTTCTAAGAGTATCACAGCTAATTGGTCTTTGACATGTAATGAAAACTTACTATTTTTCCTTTTTTCTATGGGGGGCTACCTGGATACAGCCCAATTACCAACTGTTTACCATGTGATTTTCAGTAAGTCACTTTCCCTCTCTGAGTCTCAGTTTCCATATTAATAGAAAGATAGCATAAGACGAATCTTTTCCAGCTTTAATAATCTGTGAGTTTATGAGATAAGATAAATATATAAGATGACTAGCATTTGCTCCATTCTCACATGCATAGCCAAGGACTCCCATTTTTTGACAGTCTATCCTGTTCATGGGTCTTTCCTTTTTTTTCCCCAAGACACAGATTTCTCACCCTTATTTCTCCCTACTGACAGCAATAGCCTTTTATGTTCCCATATATGAGAAATCTATAAACTATATTCCTAAACTAAAAAAAATCTAAGGCCTGGAGTCAAGTAACAGATGTATTTACTGAGCTCTTTGCCCTGCTCAGAGCTAACTTCTGATGTAAAAAGTCCTTGCTCTTAAAAAACTTTACCATCTCATTGTAAGAGAACACAACAACAAATAGGAAAATATAAACAAAATACAGAGCGATAGTCAACATTCACATGGGCAGCCAGGTGGTAAAGCAGACAGAGCACTGGGCCTGTAATCAGGAAGATGCATCATCCTTAGTTCAGTCGGGTATCAGACACTTCCCAGCTGTGTGACCCTGGGCAAGTCACTGAACTCTGTTTGTCTCAGTTTCCTCATCTGTAAAATGAGGTGGAGAAGGAACTGGCAAACCACTCTACTATCTTTGCCAAGAAAACCCCAAAGTGAGTTGTGCAGAGTTAGACTCTACTGGACAACAATAACAGCTAGTATTTACATAGCTCTTTGAAATTTGTAAAGTGCTTTACAAATAGTCTTATTTTTATTTTAGTAAATATTTCCCAGTTATATGTAAAAAATTGTCATTTTTTAAACTTATGAGATATAAGATATCTTTCTCCCTCCTCAAGAAGGCTAGCAGTTTGCAAAGATTCTATTCTTTGATCCTCAAAACCACTTTGGGGCAGATATTATTACTATCTTCATTTTACAGATGAGAAAACTGAGGCTGAACGATATTAATCACATAATAAGCCTCTGCAACATGTTTGAACTTACGTTTTTCCAATCCCAAGTCTAGGGCTTTACCCACTGAACCACCTGGTCTCTTCATAGTACAACTATAAATGGTAAATTCCACTATTTTTTTTCCAGCTAGTATGGGCACACATATAGGTGCCATCAAAGGTACCAAAAAGTTGCATATCTACCAATTTTTATTTCAACTGTTAAACCAAGTATGAAAGATGAAGAATGTATGCCTCCACAAATTCAGATCAACAATCTCCACCCTTGTTTAAAAATGTCCCTCCTTTCAGCAGTGACAAGGTAAAATAGGCCATTGGTTCAAGGTTAGAAAAATCATGATGTGAGATGGATTGTACTTCTGAGGTTTAATTTGATGCCTAATCGTACATCAAATCATGAAACTAAACATTATGAATCCACTGAACCTATTCCAGCCCTCTTCATCTACCCTAGTTGTGGTGGCAGGATGGAGCTGATTCAGACCCAAATGCATCACAGCCCCCTAGCTCTACATAGGTTGGAGTGACTACAGTCCTGGCCCTTGACCAGCAAAAACGTCCCTTGGACACTGCAAACTTTATTTTTGATCCAATACCTACTACCACCTCTATGGCAAATGATTTCCCACCACCAGTTTCTTTCCTTGTCCTTGTATTAATCAATTATCAGCAACATAGGAGAAAATTATCCCTAACTCCCACCTCCTGTTCTCTAATTCCCAACCTCCTCAACCCTACCTCATTCATGTCCCACTTGAATCCTACCTACCCATTCATCTGTGCCCTCTAGAATTCCTATTTGATAGTGAACAAACTTCCTTTCACCTTGGAACTCTTTCTCCCACATTCCTTCTGTCTACCAGTCCTCACTGAGACATGATTTTCCCTTGATAATATAATATCCCTGACCCTCCTCTTCATCACTAACTCTACCTTCATCTGAATACCAGATCCAATGGTCCTAGAGGGGAAATTAAAATACTCTCTGCTCCCTACTGTCACTTCTAAATTCTCCTTTTACTACCACTATTCAGCAAATCCTTGTCTTTTAAAGTATACTGTCAAGATTTTCTGCCCAATCCTAATTATGGTGGTGGTTGTATATTGGTACCCACGTCATTTTCCCTCCTTTTTCAAAGAGTTCAGTACCTTTCTCTCCTCCTCATATCCTCCCCTTGTAGTCATTGCTCCCCAAAACTCCCTAGCTTTCCAATTGCTCAGTTATCTTAAATACCAAGGCCTACTCCACCATGTTACCTCCACCACAAAATGAGAATATCATACACTGTATATCACCATCACTCACACATATTCCATTTACTTCATTAAAAATTCTGACATTCTTCCATCTGACCGTAACTTCCTATCATGCTTTCACTCCCTGTTTTATCCTTCCTAAATCCATTCTGAACCCTCATAGAGACCTCCATTCCTTTTAGACCTCATCTAATATCCTCCTCAGGCAACTACCTCTGCTTAGACTTCACTTTCTTCCCTCTCTAATATTGATCTTATACTGAGCTGATTCAACATCACACTGTCCTCTATTCTTGAATCACTCTCACTTTGTCCTATCTCCATTTATCTCTTGCAAACCTCAGCCCTGGATTACTCCTACTAACCACCTCCACTCTTACTCAATTGCTGCTAAACAGAGCTGGAGAAAACCACACAACCCTTCTTATCTCAAGTTTATGGAGAGGGGGAGGGGGAAAGAGAAAATAAAGTTTGGAAAAGTTTTTGTGGGTGAGTGAGATAGGGAATTGTCAACTATAGAAGAATAAAAAGATTAGCTTGCTTCAGTAGGACTGAATGGAAGTTGAATAATTAATCTGCGCGCTGATGGAGTACATTATAAATTCAGTTATCCAACTTTGGTTTTTCAAGTCAGTCCTGTTATTCTTCCCTAGTTGACTTTGCATCTCACTCCCCACAAAAGTTTTTCCAAACCTTCTCTTCTCTCTTCATTCCTCCCGTACCTCTTCCTCCTCATCTCTTTAGCTAAGAACCTTACCTCTGAAAATTACTGAAGAAGGAAAAAATTACTAAGGAAAGTAAGGCTGTTCGATGTGGCTGTTCTCTTCTCTTCATCTGCAAACCCCTAAACATCTCTCACTGTCTCCTCCTTCTTCCCAGTGTCTGACAATGAGGTGGCCCTTCCCCTTGCTAAGGCCAACTCCTCTACATTCACCCTTGATTTCCATTACTTCCTGTCTTGTCACAGATGGCTACCTCGATCATTCCCTGCAGCAGTAATGGCCATTTGTCTCCTACATCTAGAATGAATGCCCTATGATCCAACCAAACTGCCCTTCTCTCTCTTCCTCACACATTATGCTGCATTTCTCCTCTCTGAGTCTTTGCCCTAGCCATCCTCCATCCACCATGGCCCCAAGAAAGCCACTTCCTCACTTCTGCCTCATTGAATTACTCTATTCCTTCAAGATGCAGATCAAACACCACCTTTCTACATGAAGCCTTTTTTACACTTAATTACTTTGTATTTATTGGTATTTATTTTCTTTATATTTACTCTCTCTCTCTCTTTCTTCCTCATCTCCTCTTTCTCTCTCTCCCCCTCCTCTTTCTCTCTACATCCTTTCTCTCCTATCTCCTCTTTCTTTCTCTTCTCTCTCCCTCCTTTGTCTCTTTCCTCTCATTTTTCTCTATCTTATTCTCTCTCTGTGTGTATGTGTGTATACATATGCCTTTGTTGTGTAGAAATTGTTTCATTCATTTTATTTGTATCCCCAGTGCCTAGTATTTAGTACTTGGTAAGAGCTTAATTAATATTTGTTGATTGAGTAATGATTGCTGAGCAATTTCCAAACAACACTGCGTACACTCTTGCCTCCCTCTTCCTTCTCTTCTTTCCAAAAGAACTCATACACTGCCCCTAGGCCTGGGCCATGACAAGTGAGATTTTACCTTAATTCACTTAGAACCAAGCCACTATACCACTTTCCCAGACATTTCTAAACCGACCTGTTTCCAAATCTAGCTCCCCTTTATGTATTGACTTCCCCTACCAAAATGTAAGCTTGATAAGGATAGGAGCTGTCTTTCTATATCCCCCAGAATTTAGCATAAGGCCTGGCATGTAGTGAGCACTTACCACTAAAAGTTGTTTCATTTCATTTCAACCAAAATAATATTTTTTTTCTCTTCTTCCTTAGCTCCTAAGGTAATTGATGATGATGGTTGTGATGATGATGAAACCATGTGACCCTGGATAAGTGCCTTAATCTCTCTAAACTTCAATTTCTTCATTGTTGAAATGAAGAGGTCAGAATATGTGGTCTTTAAGGTTCCTTTCCATCCTAAATCCACAATCCTAAACTCCTAATAACTATCAGTAACATAGTACTTTAAAATTTGCAAAACATTTTTCATTCATGATCTCATTTCAAAATTTCAATACCATGTGATGGATTTTTAAAAAATAGAACATTAACAACTTGGAGAAAATAATAATAATAATACTTAATACATGTAGTGCTTTAAAGTCTAGAGAATGCTTTAAAAATATTCTCTCATTTGTTCATGACAGCAACCCTTATGAAGTAGGTGCTATTATTATCCCTGTTTTTCAGATGAAGAAAGGGAGGCTGAGGGGAGTTCAGGGACTTTCCCAGAGACACACAGCTTGTGCATATCTAAGACAGAACTCAAACCCAGGTCTTCCTGATTCAAGTTCTGCACTCTATTCCCTTTGCCACACTGACTATTATTGTTATTCATCCTTTGTTCTTGAAGAAGACATCAGAAGGGTGATGTCTTGATCTGCAAGTGAACTGGATTTAAGTGAGGCAAAGCTATGCAAAGTCATCAGCCTCACTCTCTCCTCCAGAGTCATCAGAGTTCAATGGCAAAACATAGGTCAGGACGACTGGCAATGTCCAGGGATGCAGTGAGACATCTTGGCCTTTTTAAGCTAAGGTCTTTCCCAGGTCTCAGTTTGTCTGAGGCAACACCCATTCAATAGTTAAAGGCTAGGTAAGAATTGAGGCAAAAGATGGCCTAGTTTGCCTTCACCAAAAATCGGTCTGGAAGGGGAAGACCCTCAGAGTTTCTGGCCAGAACAGAAACAAACCACACTGCCTATAAGAATTCAGAGAAGGGCTTCCTTCAGTGTGGGCTTCCTGACTAAGGTGGGTCCTGAGCTGGGTCTTGAAAGGAAGGTGGAGTTTGGCTAGGAGGAGGAAGGGAAGATATTCCAATCAGGGAAAACCATTAGAATAGCAGGAAGCAGGAAGCATTGGGCAAGTGTGGAAGAAGAGGAAGAAATATTGAAGAGATTAGCCTGGCAGAGACTAGGAGATAATCTATTCTATTCCCCTGCCTCTAAGCAAAACCTAAGTAAATCATGCTAATCAGAAGAGAATTTCTTTGCTGTCTGGCAGTTCATCTTTATAATTACCTTAACTTCCAAAGGATCCAGTTTCAGCCTCTTCCTTCATCTACCCTGGTATAGATGTCCATACCCTGACAAGGCAAGGCCAGCAATATGTCAGGTAGCCATCAGACTGAAGAGCTTAGAACATTTTTTTTGCCCCACTTGAAATACAAACCAGGGGAGCAGATGCTCAGTTCTCAAAAGAATCTATGAGGGGAAATTATATTAAAATGAGTGACCAAAGGTAGACAAGGAATGTTCTCTAAACTCCAGAGATAGAACTTACCTTAAAGCAGGAATTCTTGATTCTATTTGGTGTCATGGACCCCTTTGGCTGTCTGGTGAAACCTAGTCTTCTCAGGAAAATGTTTTTAGATACATAAAATAAAATACACAAGATTACCAAAAAAACCAATTATATTGAAATACAATTATCAAAATATTTTAAAAATAAAAACAAGTTTACTAATCACAGGTTAAAAACCCCTTTTGTTGTTGCTGTTAGAGATAATAATAATCTTAGATATAGCAATCATAGTAGTAGTTAGCATTTATGTAGGACAGGTGGTACAGTAGATAGAGTACTGGGATTGGAATCAGGAAGGCTCATCTTCATGAGTTCAAATCCAGCTTCACACATTTACTGGCCAAGTCACTTAACCCTGTTTGCCTCAGTTTCCTCATCTATAAAATGATCTGGAGAAGGAAATGGCAAACCACTCTAATATCCTTGAGAAGAAAATCCCAAATGGAGTTGCAAAGAGTTGGACATGACTGAGCAACAACATTTATATAAAGCCTTAAGTTTTACAAAGTGCTTTCTATATGTCAACTCATTTGATCCTCACAACAGCCCTGTAAAGTAGGTATGATTATTCCCATTTTACAGATTAAGAAACTGAAGCACAGACAAGTTAAGTGATTTGTCTGGGGTACAGAGCTGGTATTTGAGACAAGAGTCAAACTCTGTTCTTCCTAACTGTTAAGTCCTATACTCTGGTCTTCCTAACTGTTAAGTCCTATACTCTATCCTCTGTACCACCTAGCTGACTGATAATCTAGCCCTACACCTTCGTATTACAAATAAGAAAACTGAATCTCTTCTAGACTCAAGGAATGTCATCACGTAAATGGAATTAGATATCGCAGGACATTTTTCCAGCTTTAGTAACCAGGAAGGGATATATTCCTACATCTCTCACCTCAGACTGTTCATTTAGATTCTTATAAAACAAAACTAGGCCTAAGGTGTGTAAAGAACTGAGGGCAAAAAGGGATGGGAAGAATTTTCAGTGACCTTTTGGAATATTGAGATCCAAATTTTGACATTCTTCCCTCTGTGTAAGATTTTTTCCCCCAACAGTCTCTCCCTTGATTTTGAGAGCACTTGGTCAGACAGGTGGGGAGAATCATTCATTTTATTATTGCTGTGTTCCTGGTGTAGAGAAAAGAGGGTTCCCTGAATTAGGAGTTAGTAGCCTGAGTATGATAATTGTGATTTTTATATTATTCTGTGCTATAGTTAAAGGATAGAATTCCAATGTGGAGTCACGTAAGCTGAGAGGTCCTAATGCCCATAAAGCATATAAACAATGACAGATAGTTTCATACTTTCTCCCACTGTCTGACCTGTCTTAACCCTGTGTCAAGCAGTTAATGAACTCGACTTCTGACTGAACAAATATCCTGGTCAACTCCTCTTCTACTGCCTCAGCTAGTCAACTCAAACCCTCACTCTATTTCTGGTCTGGATAAAGAAATGCCCCAAGCTTAGTCTGGTATTGAAAAGTGACCCCAGGAATTTTTCCTAATTCCTAATCAGACCACATGTGCATCTGATTAGGAATATGCCCTCCCACATCCAACATGGATTAACTGTTCATGCCCATTTTTAGGTTCTAAGATTTAACTTGCAAGTGAGTTAGACTTAAGTGAGGCAGGGCTATGCAAAATCATCAGCCTCACTCTCTCCTCGAGAGTCACTGGGGTCCAGTGACAAGATGTAGGTCAGGACAACTGGTTACTAAAAGGTAGGAGGTATTGCACCAATTTTCCAAAGTTATGATTAGTTACTGTATTTTGAAACACTTCCCATTAAACAAAATCTAGATTATGAAGTCTCCTTAAGCAGCTTTGAGTAATTTTTAAAAATTCATTGATTATAAGTTAAACTGTAGATTCTGTGATGCTGGGCTCTAAATGCAATCTGCAGTCTTAGGAAGATAAATGACACTTGGTTTGCCCTCACCCCTCCCACCTTTACCTTTCATTGAGCATCCCACTCATGGACTCTGGAAACAAGTCCTAGAAAGGTCTGATGGGAGTGCTGAGTTATTCTGCAGTCTTTTCACCGTGATCAGAATTCCAGAAACAGGATTAAGCAAGAAATGGATGAACTAAATATTATCTGAAAACCCTTTCTTGGATTCTGACCGAAAGCAATCAATACTCTAAACTAAAGCCCCCATGTGTGACAAAACATTAAAGAGATGGTTCTTGACCACTAGCATCTCTAGGACTCAGGATGAAGAATGCATTCCTTTTGTATTAAATGCATTAGGAAAATGAAATAGGCAACATGACATTAAGATGATACATGAAGCAACTAATATAATGGAGTAAGGAAGTATCATTTAAATGGGCATTTTCTTAGTACAATGTTCTGAGAGACCTCACCATTCTGGTTCCTAGCCTAGCTATAACACAGCAAGGTCAGCAGGAGTCGATGGTGAAAAGATCAAGGCGTCCCCTTTATCCAGGTCATCTCCATTCCATATATGAGGTCTACAGATGTTATAGATAATAAAACAATCTAGTACTGGAGACAGCTAACAGACATTGAATAGTGCATGGTGTTATATCAGCTTGTTTGGATAAAGATGTAATGCATGCTATGGATTGGCATTTAGGATGTTAAGTTCCAAACATGGAAGTCTCTGGTTTTCAGACAAGTTTAACAAACAACATAGATCTCTCAGGAACCATCTAGAAGTACATCACCTATGTTCCTTTTCTGTTTTTCCATAGCTGTTCTGTTCCCATCTCTCTGACCTTGGGAAAATTCAGAAGTTTGAATGATCAAGGTTCTGGGCTCAGAAGATTCCATGGAAAGTCAACATCAAATATGTCCCAGGAACTCTATAACAAAGTATAATAGCACTCTCGTGTCTTACAGTTTTCATCAAACATCTCTCTGTTACACCAAAGGAGAGAAAAAAAATCCATAGCTTACTTACACTTTTCATATGAAATCATATTTAGGGTTAGGAGGGACTTTGGATTAAAGATCACCCACCTTAACCCATCCATTTGATAGAACACAGGAAATTTGGGCCCAAAGAGAGAAAACTTTAAGGTGACTCAGTGGATAGAGTATAGAATCTGAAGACAAAAGACATGAGTTCAAATGTGGCTTCCAACACTTAGTAGTTGTATGACTCTGGTAACCTCTGTCTGCCTCAGTTTCCTCAACAATAAAATGGAGATAATGATAACACCTATCTCTCGGCATTGTTGTAAGGACCAAATGAAACAATATTTATTAAATGCCTGGCATATAGTCAGTGCTTTGTTGTTATTGTTAGGTCATTTTTCAGTTGTATCTGACTCTTTGTGACCACATTTAGGGTTTTCTTAGCAAACATAGTGGAATGGTTTGTCATTTCCTTCTCCAGCTCATTTTACATATGAGGAAACTGTGGCAAACAGAGTCAAGAGACTTGCCTGGGGTCACATAGCTAGCATCTGAGTTCAAATTTGAATTCAGGTCTTCCTGTCTCCAGACCTGGTGCTCTATTCACTGCGCCAGCTAGCTGCCCATAGAAGGCATTTATCAAATGCTTATTCCCTCCCTTCCCTAGAGTAATTTGTTCAAAATGACATGGCTAGTAACAGGCAGAGCATAAATTTGAATTCAGGACTTCTGACTCCAAATCCATTGTTTTTTCCACTACACCTCAGTTCTTTCTTATTATTGACAAATTTCAATCACCCTTCGAAGGTCCTTCCAGTGGTATATACCATACCAATCCAATAACTACTGGCCTTTCACTAGGGCCTAAGATTCTTAAAGGGAAAACAGCTCAAAAACCATGGAAATCTCTTAAAAACAAAATTCTGGTAGGATAGTCAAATGATTCCAGTAGTTATGTTGACAAGCTGGAATACGTTCAGAAGAAAACAACCAGGATGGTAATGGTACAGAGTACATTTAATATACAAAGTACCTTTCACATGCAAAGAATATGTATTCCCAACATGCTAATTCACTGCTGATAGGACTATGAATTGGTCCAACCCCTTTGGAAGGCAATATGGTAATATATGATAAAAGAGACATGCCCTGTGACCTTTTTATCCTACTTTTACATTTATATCCTTAGGAATACTGGAAGGAAGAAAAACCTGCCCATACAAAAACATTCCCAACAGCCAACTGGAAGTAAACTATGTGTCCAGCAGTTGAGGAATGACTGAATAAATTGTAATACATGAATATAAAATAGTATTATTGGGCCTTTGAGGGGAGAAAGAAAGGAACTGTGATTTTACTCCTATGAGAAAAAATAGAAATTCTCTCTACAGATGTCAATTGATTCTTGCCTGTCAATTGTAGTCTTAGAGAGGTTTCTGTGGCACTGAGCAGTTAGTGTCACACAAGCACTATGTGTTAGAGAGAGGACTGGAACTCAGGGCTTCTTGAATCCAAGGTTGGAGACTACTTGTCTAACTTCCCCAAAAGGAATGACAAACATGAAGAATACAAAATAATATAGGAAGACGTGAAATGATGAAGAATCCAGAAAACAGAATTAAAAGATCAATATACACACTGACTACAACTAGACAAATGAAGACAAGCAGTTTTTTGTGGTTTTTTTTTAATTTTTATTTATTTATTTTTTAGGCAATTAGGGATAAGTGACTTGCCCAGGGTCACACAGCTAGTAAGTGTCAAGTGTTTGGTCTGAGGTCGGATTTGAACTCAGGACCTCCTGACTTTAGGGCCGGTGTTTTATCCACTGCATCACCTACCTAGCTGCCCCAACTGAAGACAAGTTTAAACAGAAAGATGACCCATTAAATAAAATTGTATACATGTTAGCTGGTTAAAGTTAAAGCACATAGCTGTCATGTCCTTTAATAATTAGTAAAACACAGAAACATATAGTTGCAAGTCAGTCACTCACTTTGCATTGTTTTGTTTAATTTTCTGCACTCCCACCTGGCCATCTTCCTTCCAGATGCAGTTCAAACACCATCTTCTGCATGAAGCCTTTCCTGATCCTCTTAACTGTTAGTATCTTCCCACCCAAACTCATGTATATTTAACTACTTTGTATTTATACTTTTTATATTTACTTTGTACACATACATATATAAACCAAGGACATGAACATATATGCATATGTTTATATGTGTATATCTATGTCCTTATATGTACACACCATATATACATATACACATGTGTTCCCATGGGTGCATACATGCATATACATATACATGAATATGTGTGTCTGCGTATAACCTTGTTGGCTCCCCCATTAGAATGTAAGCACTTTGCAAGTATTCATTGGTCTTCATTATATTTGTATCCTCAACACCCAGTATTAGTGCCCGGCACATAGCACGTGCTTAATAAATATGTATTGTTTGATTTTAGAAGAGATGCTTTTTCGGATAGGAATTGGATTATATACCTCTGAGGTCAATGAATCAATCAATAAATATTTATTAAGTGCCTACTAAGCACCTATTTATTAAGTGCCAGGCACTATACTACATGCAGGACTCTGAGCTTACAACTCTGAGATTCTGTGATTATCAGCCTCTCTTGAATAATAATAGCACACTTTTATGTAGCTTCTCATAGTTACAAAGCACTTTACATACATTATCTCACTGTAACAGTCTAGTAACTGCTATTTATAAGGATGGTCCTGAGTCACAAAGAAGTGAAATGATATGCTATATCATCCATTTAAGGTAAGAAAGTATGTAATAAATTTTAGAAAGATTTCCATCAAAATCAGTTCAAATTTTAAATTTAAAAAAAAAAAAAGGTTTCCACATTTAAATAATGTTTCTGTTATCTAGAAAGCTTACCTATATGGAATACCTAACTCATTCCCCCACAATAATAGGGAGGAAAAAATGTATGTCTATTCTACATATCCTTACTGCCTCTAATTCCCATAGACTTCCTTTCCCCAGAAAGAGATAAAGGTAGTTTTGGTTTTTTGGGTTTTTTTAAATGCCTTTCTCCAGCATTCAGATGCTACCTCCAATAAACATCACTTGTAACACACCTCAGCAGTAAGGACCTTCATTTTCTCCACTGAAATCTGCCCAAACTTTTAAATCTACCCCTACCCCTTTTCCCCCACTTTCTAGACTATCAAGGAATGAACCAAATTAGTGCCTTGATAACGGAAGCCAAAGAGTTTCCTTCTCTCACCACATTTCATGTTACAGTATAAACAAAAGACTGGGTCTCATATGTGACATGAGATCTTTGGTTGGGAAATAGCCAACTTCAGCTCCTCGTCAGCCCATGTTAAGCTTAGCTCTAGTCAACTGGCCTTACAATAGTCTTCTGCTGCACTTTTATTAAAACCTAAATCAGTTAAAGGCATAGACATACAAATTTATTTTTCTTCTTTAAGAGACACCTGGCAACACGTCCACAGAACAATATCATAATCACTTAGCCAAATTTCCATCCCATTTTACTCAATTTTCTCGAAAGCAGAGGTACATTTTAGGAGAGTGGCTGGATCATTGTGTAATTCATACTTCTGTTTTTCCTGTCACACTCACCCTCCACAAACATTCAAGGCATTTTCACTAGCTTAGCTTTTGGAAATAGAGTTTAAACTTTGAAAATGCAGCTTTGTCATACTGTTGGCAGAAGCATGAATCTGCTGGTATAGAAGCACTCTCACCTTGGAGGTGTGGCCCATGTGCAGGGCTATTCTGCTGGTATTTGAATCCCCAGCACTCAGTACAGTGCCTGGCATATAGCAAACACTTAATAATTCTCTAACATCTAACTATCTATTTATCTATTTATCTGTTTATCTATCTATCTATCTATCTATCTATCTATCTATCTATCTATCTATCTACCTACCTACATATTTACCTACCTATCTACCTATCTTTCTATCTATCTATCTATCTATCTACCTACCTATCTTTCTATCTATCTATCTACCTACCTATCTATCCATCTGCCTACATATTTATCTATCTGTCTGTCTATCTACCTACCTATAAATCTACATATCTACCTATCTACCTATCTATCTACCTATTTACATATCTATCTACCTATCAATTTACATATCTATCTATCCACCAACTACCTGTTTACTTATCTATCCATGTATCTATCTACATATCTGTCTACCTGTTTGCCTATCTATCTATCTACCTACCTATCAATCTACATATCTATCTATCTGTCTGTCTGTCTGTCTATCTTCCTATCTATCTATGTGTCTGTCTGTCTGTCTATCTATATTATCTTGACCATTAGAATGAATGGCTCTTTGAGGGCAGGGAATGTTTTTGCCTTTCTCAGTAATCCAAGTGCTTAGTACAAAGCCTGACACATAAGAAGAATTGAATAAATCTTTACCATTCACTCATCATTCATCTTCTCCAGTGGGATAGGAAAACCAAATATAGAATAATTCAGTTTGAAAGTGACTTTTTCACTTTCAAGAATATAGGAATCACCCCTGCTATTCTCTTTGTCTTCCCATTCTTAGTAGTCTTAGAGGCATTTATCCAGTTTCATATTTAATAAGTTGAGGAAACTGAGGCCTAGAGAAAACAAGAGAATTGTCTAAAGTCACATAGCCAATTAGTGGCAAAGTTGAGACTTCAATGAATCTCTCCTAGATTTCAGATTGGCATTCTCTCCACCACACCTCAGAGTAAGTCTTAGACACACATATATCATCAACTCCACAAACAACCAAACTTTTCTTTGGTTATGGAGAGGGCTAAGGAAAAAATGCACACCACTTCTGGGCATAATGTAATCTACTGGTTCCACAATAGAACTCATGCCTCAGAAAGATCCCCAGTTGTAACTGATTAGTTCCTAATTCAAAAGATCACGAGAATTGTAATGGCAATGTGAAGAGCAAAAAAGTTATTGTGCATGCTTTGTGTCTTTTACAAGAGCTGGGGATTGAGGGAAAGGGTGGGAGAAGAGATTGCTAAAAATACTTGCGTAAGTCAAGATGGATTCTACCCTTTACAGATCACATCAGCCATACAATTTGCTGACCTAAAATGAGAAGTACAAGGTAGATTCTTGTAAGACATTCAATAGGTCTTTAAATACTCTTAAACTGACTCTGTTCTTCCGAGGACAATTAGCAAAAAGCTTGTAGTGTTTTGGAACAGCAGGGAGATGACAAGCTGAAAACACAAATTCCCCAAGAAAAATAACATTACTGGTGCTTCAATGTAGCTTAAGCAGATACAGCATGAATTGAATGCATAAATATCAGAGGAAAAATGCCGTTCTAATACATAATGATTCAAGCACTCTAGACAGCTACATTTCTTCTTGATCTCCTTTATCCTATATGCACTGAAATGCAACTTTTCTCCTATGTAATTTTTTTTTCATTCTACAAATAAATTCTTAATTCCTAAATACACAATCTCAGTTTTTAAAACTGTGGCCACAAAATTGGTCATTAGGAAGCCTTGTATAAATTAAATCTTCATCATTCAGGAGCAGTTCTTCTTAGGAAACAGTGTCCTGTGATTTTCTTTTTGTTTTTTTGTTTTGTTTTTAATAGCAAGTAATGTATTTTAGATGAAACTCCTCTGTCTTCTCCACCTCACTTTCAAAATGTGATCCAGTTTGCAGAAATATAACTTGGGTAGAATCTCAGACCAAAAGGAAGCCTACAATTCTACCACTCTGAACCAACAGAGCTTTCCAGTTGGAAAATAAATGAGAGCTATGGAAGGAAGAATTAGAAAAGGAATCATCAGCTTAGCACAAGAATAAAAAATCTTTCCCAAACAACAAACTCCTTAAAAATTAGAATGGACCAAATAGAAGGACTTAGAATGCAAAATGAGAGAAATATTTTTTAGGACATGGTCAATGTGGAAATTTGTTTTGATTGACTATAAACACTTGAAACAGGGCTTTTGTTTTTCTTACTTCCTCAGTAGGAGGGAGGGGGAGAAAGCTGATCTCTGTTTGAAAATTGGAATCAATTTTTTTAAAAAGGAACTAATGTCTTCAGGTAGTGAGCTAAAGTGAAAAAATGAATGCTAAGTGATGGTTGATTAAAATATATTATGGGCTCAGATTCTTAAAATCTAGTCAATAGCTCACTAATGTTTAGACTCCTTAAGAGTTTGCCCAATACGACAGATGTTCTAATAAACCCTGTCTTTGGCTGAAAGAAGGCTTGGGTTGAATTCTTTTGGGTAGGATCCACATGTCATGATCTCAGTCCCAGCACCCTTAAACTCCTAAACCTCAACATTTTGGTGACCCATATGGGGAAACTGTCTAACCCCAAGTTCTTCTCTAGCCAAGATAGAAGGTGTGTAAGCTTGCTCCCCTCTTTCTTACTCTGCAGCTGGGGTCACTCTCCAAGCACCAAGACTTGGAGGTACTTTTTGGACAGACAGTTATGAGGCTGTCTCACACTTGGCCTCACACTTTCTTTTAAATCAGTGACTTTAGCTTCTACAGAGATTATGTGCTCTTTTAGTGTTACTGACTTTTGCTTTTATTCTTCAGATTGTCTTTCACTGAATTATATTTACATGTCAAATCTCTGGTTCTCTTATTTGCTTCTTTGGAGACACACCACTGTGGATCCAAGTGTTTTTGCTCTGCTAATTTTTTCTGTTGTCAAGGCTGTTAAGTTCTGTCACTTTTTTTTCATCTAATTGATTTGGCTTTTTTTTCCCTTCTTTTGAACCATTCTGGAACATCTCATTTTTCCATGCTTTCCTGGGATTCCACAGGGTTCTGTGTTTCACTAGCTATTGAGTCAATTTCATTTGTCATTTAATATATATTTGGAGAAGTATGTAATCTTTTTGATGTTTTAGTACTCACCCTTTCTGCTAGCTTTAGTACCTTCTGTTTTAATATTTTCTTCCTCTTGAAATCTTTGGTGGTTTTAACCTTCAAACATCCTTTAACAAACCTTTAACAAACCATCCTAAAACAAACCTTTAAACAAAAACATCCACACATTATGTATGTATAAAGGTTAAAATCACCACAGACAGAGACATAGATGATAGACAGATAGATAGATAGATAGATAGATAGATAGATAGATAGATAGATAAAGGCACATACATATATCCTCCTGTCCCTTACTTTCTGATTTCTCTTTTAATGGTGGGTTGAGATCCCTCAAAAGGAGCAACTCCATAAAAAACTAAGCAGAGGAAAGAAATTGAATTTCCAAGAGGGCTATATGAATATCTAGAAGAGTAGGAGTATAGGTGTGTCATGCCAAGGTCTCTTCAGGATTGTACTTCTATCAACTTTTTTTTTGTAGGTAGGTAATACTCCAATTTTCTAACATCCTCCTTAGTGTTTTTTCAAAGAGCCTTGCACTTTAAACCTTCATCATCCCTGACTGTCGTATGTCTCTGTTGTGGAAAGAAATTGTGTTTACTAAGTAAGGTGGTTTTCTGGACTTTCTTCTTGAGACCATTTTACATTTATAAATTTCTCTATGAAATGGTCGTTTCTTATAACTTGCCTCTTGATATCAGAGATCCCTCCTTTCCTGGCTAGGTTTTTGGTAAAGTAGACTTACATAAGGACCTCAAATTTGCAATCTGTGTGTCATCAATGATGATGTGTGATGCAATAATTTACAGGACAACTCTGGTTTTAAAAATCACAAGTTAGGGGCAGCTAGGTGACGCAGTGGATAGAGCCCCGGTCCTGAAGTCAGGAGGACCTGATTTCAAATCTGGCCTCAGATCAAACATCTGGCACTTACTAGCTGTGTGACCCTGGGCAAGTCACTTAACCCCAACTGCCTAAAAAAAACCAAAACAAAACAAACAAAAAAAAATACAAGTTAGCTTGCAAATCATGGAGAATTTGATTATGCTAAAATGTTTATTAAGGAATGTGGCTGAAACTAATAGTTTAAATGAAGTTTGGAGAGCAGGGCTTTTAACGACACATGCTAGACAATTACCACAGATATATTTAATTGGGGGAGAAGTGCACACCATGCTTAAACTTTTAGAAGGCAGCTAGGTGGCTCAGTGACTAGAGTACTGGGCCTCAAGTCAAGAAGACATGAGCTCAACTCTGGCTGCAGACATTTACTAGCTATGCGATGCTAGGCAAATCACTTAATCTCTGTTTGCCTCAAACTACTGGAGAAGGAAATGGGAAGCCACTCCAGTATTTTTGCCAAGAAAAGCCCATAGACAGTACTGGTGTGTTAGACATGATTAAACAACATTTAAACTTATTTCTAATGGTTCTTAATATAAATTAGTTCCATTTGAATTACTTTAAAATTTTTATAATGGAAATATACAAACAAATTTTGAATGATACAGAAAAAGTAATGATATATATGAACTCAATATATAAAAATAGCTCTATAATATTTACAAGTTCTTCCCTGATAATTAAAACAATAAATGTTTAAATATAAAATAAATTCTCAGGGTTTTTGTTTCTTTCATTTTTATGAATGCACAATTTTGGAATGCTGAAATAAAATTCACCATTAGGAGACTTTTAGGAACATAGTCCAGTTTAGTTAAACATATGAATACATTTTACATTTTTATTTTTACTCATCAAATCATCCATCAGAGTATGTATTGGTCCAAAGGTCCAGGACCTAAAAATAAATTGAAAGAGAGCTAATGGAAATAAAGTGAGTCCATAAAGCAACTTAATGGCATCTTTTCTTTGTAGTACTTCATTTAATTTTCATTGAATAAAACCCTACAAACAGTCTTAGTTCATCAACATGAAGGAGTAAGTGACAATGAATGATAGGTGATATTGGCCAGTGTCATTGGGGTTAAGCTAATGTTTTTTATATCACAGAAGGGAGTGTCTAACAGCTTTTAAAGAACTTTTTTTAAAAGCATAAATGCCTTGAGTCTTAACTTACATCAATCAATCATCCTGCATTTATTAAATGTCTAATAATAGCAGGCATTGTGGCTAGGTGCTAGGGATATAAAGACAAAAATAAGGTAATCCTCACCTTCAGGGAGTTTACATTCTACTGGAGGGATATAACATTCACAGATAAATACAAGATACCTAAAAAATAAATACAAAGGGTGTTTTGTTGTTATTGTTGTTTTGTGGGAGTGGGGTGGTGGGAGGGCTAACAAGACCCATGCTTTGAAGGGAGGTAGGGAATACAAGAGGCAGAAACTAGGGGGCAAATTCTAGGCACTGGGTACAGTCTGTGCAAAGCTATGGAGACAGGAAATGGAATGTCATGCAAGGAACAGCAAGTAGCTACACTTGGCTAGAGTATAAAATGTATGAAGGAGAGTAATGTGCAATCATCCTGGAAAGAAAGGTGGGATCTAGATTAGTATTATTAAATGACAGAGCATGTTTATATTTTATCTAAGGAGCCACTGAAGCTTCTTGAACAGTGAACTTGAAAAGTGACATAGGCAGACCTGTGCTTTAGGAATTTCAATTTGGAAGGAAGGAGAATGAATTGGAAAGGGGAGATCCTGGATGCAAGGAGACCAATTAAGAAGCTGCTGTTAGGCTGACTTCAGAAAAACCAGGAAAGACTTGTATGATGAGTGAAGTTAGCAAAACCAAGAGAACATGGTACACAATAACAGCCACGTTGTGTGATGACTCATATCGATAAACTTAACCCTTCCCAGCAATACAAGGACCTAAGACATCTCCAAAGACCTCGTGATGGAAAATGCTATCCACATCCAAAGAAAGAACTATGAAATTCGAATGAAGATCGAAGCATACTATTTTCTATTTTTTTTTCTCTTCTGTTGAGTTTTGTTTCCTCTTTCTGGTGGTTCCAATTCTTAAAACATCACTAATGTGAAAATATGTTTAATAGGAATGTACATGTATAGCCTATATCAGATTGTGTGCCATCTTGGGGAGGGTGGTAGGGAGGAAAGGTGAGAAAAATTTTAAACTCAAAAGCATACGGAAGTGATTGCTGATAAATCAAAATAAATTAATTAAAATTTTAAAAAAAGCTACTGTTAGAGAAATTGGAAAGTCAGGGTGGGTTCAGTGGGAAACAGAATGACTTTGATTTGAGATCTATTTATTTTGAGATGCAGTAGAATTCAAGATAAAGGGACATATCCAACAAGCAGTTGGCAATGTGAGAATGGAAAGCAGAGAGATGAGAAATGGATGTTTTGATTTGGGAGTCATCTATCTATACAGAAAGGCTAGTTGAATCTATGAAAACTAATGAAATTACTTGGAGAAAACGAGTGAAGAAAATAAGAGACCAGGGCATAAATCTGGAATATACCAATGCATAAAGGGTGGGATACGGATGATAATTCTGCAAAGGAGACTAAGAAGGATCAGACAGAGAGCATCAAAGGGGTAGTGGTCAAGAGTATTACGTACTATAGAGAGATTAAGCAAGATAGGTACTGAGAAAAGGTCATTGGATCAAAAAGAGATCATTGTGACTTTGGAGCAAATTTAGTTAAGTGACGAGGTTAGAAGCCAAATTGCCAGTGCGCAGGAGGTGACAAGTAGCTATAATGAATGTAGGCAGAATTTTTTGGAGGAATATGGTGGTGAAAGAGAGAAGACATAGGATGAGAGGTTAAAGGGAATGGGAGGTACAAAGAAAAAAGTGTTTTTAATATGGGGAACATTTGAACATATTTGTAGGCAATGGGAAGCAATAAGTTTAAAAGGAGAGATTAAAAATCTGTGGGGAACAAGGAGGTCATTGACAAAAATGGTTCGGGTATGCCAAAATATTTATAGCAGCACTTTTTGTGGTGGCACAGAATTGGAAACAAAATAGATGCTCAGGGTTTTTTTAAATGGCTTCACAAATTTTCACACAGGAATGTAATGGAATATTACTATGCTTTAAGAAATGGCAAATGTGAAGTATACAGAGAAGCATGGACTTAAATGAACTAATGGAGAGTGAAGTAGAGCCATAAACACAAAATACAAGGTTATAACAACATAAATGGAAAAACAACTATAATACATTCTAACTTGAATGTTGTGAAATTATAAGAACCAAGTTTGGCCACAAAGAAGAGCTATGGCAAGACGCTTTTCCCAATTCTTTTGCAGGGTTGGGGATCCACAGATATGAAACATTGATTATCATATCATTTTTTGTTCAATGTATTTACTGATTGGTTTTGCTCAGTTTTCTTCTTTTTAAATATTGATGTTGTAAGGTATGAGTCTCTCGTAGGGAAAAGGGAAGGGGGAGATAAAGGCAATGTAAAAACAGAAAATATTAAAGATTTTCTTAAGGAAAAAGAAAATTAGGGAAGAAAGGATGATTAAAGACAAAAACAGGAGGTCATGGGGTCAAGGGTACAAGTACAGGAGGTGGAGTTGATGTTGATAAGGAGATTCTCTTAGAGTAGACGCAAAGAAAGAGAAAATAGGAGATGAGTGTTGAAGTGATTTGAAGAGTAGCAAGGGAGCTCTTATTGGATGGCCTCAATTTTTTCACTGAAGTATGACGTGAAGTCCTCTTCTAAGGAGACAGCAATACTAATAACTCAAAAAGAAAAAGTTTGTAACAACTGCTGTGGAAAGTATGACAGTGTCAATAAGGGAAGAATAAAAGAATTGAAAGGAAGCAGTGAAGGCCCAGTTGAAATTGGATAACAAATTTATGATGGACCATTGTATGGTTTCCAACTATAATGTTCTGCTACAATGGAAATATAAGGGAAGAGGGTAGATGGTAGAAATAATCTAGTGTTGGAGTTCAAAAAGAATGAACAGGAGTTGTAGGACAACAGGGTAAAGGAGTTCAAGGGTATGGAACAATGCAAAGCTGAACTGGTTAAATAAAGGGTCAAGATTTGGAAGGTTTAATAGCAATATATGCTGCTATATTTATAAATTATCCATATTTTGGTGGATTAAAGAATTCATTCTCTATGCTGTTTTAAAAACTAGAATTAGAATTATCATACCTTCACATTTAAACTATTAAGAATTCTAAACTTCTTTGAGAATTTAGTTCTGTATTGGCAGAAACTGTGAGGCTTCATTATCTAATTCAAATTTCTAATTGCAAGGAATTTGGAATAGACAAGATGAGAACAAAGAAATGGCTTCTAAGTGAGAAACTGCTGAATTTCATTCTTTTTTATACATATTAAATTCCATAAGATCTTATTTCCTGACTTTGGAGAACAAACGATAATAATATTAATAGATACAGTAACATTTTAAATCTAATTTTCTCTCTCTCCTCCACATAATGTATAATACTGTCCAAGGTAGTCAAGAAATAGACAATATATTTGAAAGATAATTGCATTTTAATTTTCCTAAACTTTTATGTATAGAACATAATAAGTGGAGACTTAAATGACTTGATATAATGATATTTTTACCAAAAAAATCTAACAGTAATATATAAATATTTACAATGAAAAAATAGCCAAGTCAAAGGGATATCTTCATTATATGAATCAATTTCTTTCTAATACACATCAGAATTTTGAACATAAAATGTTTCAATCACATCTATCTATATTTACACATAACTTCATCTGACAATTTTGAAATCTAAACTTAAATTATTTAAGTGAATTTTTGTTTCATGTTGATTCTATTAGTGTTTTTCTATATTTTTGCATATGACTTTTAGAAGTTACCTGAAATAGTAAACCAAATATAAAAATGTAAACCTTGAAGCAAGAAAGAAAATAAATGTATGTAAAGTTAATGTATCAAGATACAAAGGTTCTCACACAGGCAAGTACATTACAACATTAAAATCAGTATAATAAAACACTTCATGTATTTCTTGGTAAGGACAATATTTCAGGATCTGATTGATTTGTTATTAACAAAAACTGCCTCTTAAGAGGATGCTTTAAAAAAGTTAATGACATCACACCTTACCTCAATATCCTATCACCTGTTTTCTCTAAAAGAAATTGTGATTTTTGAAATGATGAATATAAATAAAAGTATAGAGCTTAGAAAACTCCAACAAAACACGACACTCTTTAAATACAAAGTTTCAAAAAATAAATTGGAATAGTGCAAACCAATCTATTTAACTTAGTAATATAACAAATATATTCAATTCCAATGTATAAACAACATTTGCTTTTTGTATTTCTACCATGATGCCACACATTCACATGTCTGAAGTACTTATGGGCAGACAGAGCTACAGGCCATTTGGTTTTCATTCTTAAGTGTGGATCTTTATGTCCAATCACATGTTTAACATCCTTTACAGATTCAATAGATGGTTTTGGAATTTGTTCACATATGGGAACTACGTCGCCCTCTAGTGCCCAAAGACATTCGAAGCCGTGGCTCTCTTGCTTTATAATGCTCATTGAAGTCCAGTCTAAAGCTAAGAAACCGAAGACTCTCATCAGAACTTGTTGTCAGTAACACCAAAAACTGCTGTACAATACCCTGGAGGAAAAGTAAGAAAGAGTAAATTAGATGTAGTTTAAAAAAAAACAAAAACAAACCACAAAGCAAAAACAAGACAAAACAAACTCTTAACAATCCTCAAAACTTATGTCCAAAATTGCAACCTTTTTTTTTTTTGGCTTAGATTCCAGATCAAACAGAACCAAAACAGGTCACATTTTTTGTATCCTGAAAGTTAACACTGGGAAAAAAGCATTTCAGAAAATTAACCACTTTGTTCCTGCCTCCTCACCTTAAATTCAACAACAATGAGCAAGGTAGTGAAGCAAAACATAACAAAACTTTTAAAAAAGAAACTCATAGGAGGTTATCTGAAATAATTTATTGCACATAGCTGAAACTTGAGTAAATATTCACTAAATGAATACTTAAAAAGCTACTATATTTACTTCAATATTTCAAGGATGTGTGATTTTCAACAGGATGAGTATTTCTTCCACCAGTGCAACTCACAAATCTGATTTACTTTTCTGAAACTGATGTGGCCAAAAAATTTACCACCATTCAGCCAAATTAGTGGTATGTCTCTCCAAAATTAGCTAGACTTGTCCATAGACAAAAGATGTGTGAACTGTCACTAGGCCTGTATGCAAAATGTTTCTCCAACATGGTAAAATCTGCTAAAGCAATCACTTTGCCAGAATTGTGTCTGAGAACCTAGGGTCACCTCCATACTACAATGAGGTGCTGGAGTAAAATTTTAAATTCTACTTACTTCACTAATTATAAAGCTATAAAGAGAGTATCTCAAATGAGTAGAGGAACTAATAAAAATATATACCATATAATTCACTTCAAATTACATGTAAAACACTTTCAATCAATTATACGAATCCAGTCAACAAATATTTATTCAGTATATACTACACAAAAGGCACTGTCAATTTAGAACTAAACCTAAATCCTTGAAAAAGAGGGAAAGTAAGCATTAAATATTAACATTAGAGACTCTAGAGTTAATAAGATGTGACGTTTGTTAAATTTTAGATTTCCATCATCATCATCACTTTTTTATGGAACAAAGAGGTACTTAAGAAATCCCCAAATACCATCAAGACTAATAAACTAATGGGTATCTATCTGCCTAGGGCATGCTTTGTTGCCCTAATATGTTTCTCTGACTCCCTAAGGATAAATGTCATCTAAAAAAAGAATGGATCCACTACTACAATCTCTATTAATCTTGGCTCTCTTTAAAATTTGGCCTGTCCTCTTCACTTCTGATATGAAAAGTAAGTACTGAAGGTAAAACAGTATTTTAGGAAATTTACAAAACTATCAATGTGTATAGATAAAACTAATCTAAAGCAATACATGTATCATCACTATGTACACATATAGATTCATTTGTTCATTCAACAAGTATTTATTGAGCACCTAAGTACTATGTGTAAATAAAAAGGGAAGCATTGAGAGACAAAAAGAATGAGGCATGGTCTCTGTCCACATGGAATTTATGGGCTAGCAGGAGAAAGGGCACCATCTTCCTTCCAGTCCTCAACTCTTCATTCTTCTTCAAAACCCATATTCTATTATTTATTAAGTAGTTTGTCCATTCTAGATCCACACCATTCTCAAATCTTTCTCTCTCCATTCAATCTAAAACTAACCAAGGTTATATAGTCTTACAACTTCTCACCTGGACTACTTCAATAGCTTCTTAACTAGTCTCTGCCTTATCTCTTCTCTCCAATCCGGATTACATATAACTGCCAAATTGATATTCCTAAAGGAAAAGTGACATGTATCATACCTAAAGCATGACACTACACTACTTAAGAAACTTCAGTGTTGTCTCCAGAATAAAAATACAAGCTTCTCTGTTTGGTATTTGAAAGCTCTCACAATCTGGCTCCAGTTGACCTTTCCAGACCTTAACATATTCTAGTTCTGGCCAAACAGGTTTACTTACTGTCGCCTGTAATTGAGAATCAATGTTCTACCTTTGCACCTTTGTCTAGGCATCTCCCCCCCATCCCCTTCTTCAAAAGTCACCTCAAGTATCACCTCTTTCCTACTTAAGGCCTTTCCAATTCCCCCTTTGTTAGCTACCTCCCAGGGTTGTTGTGAGGATCAAATCAGATAATATTTGTAAAGTACTTAGTACTTTTAAAGTACATAGTAGAGGCTTAATAAGTGCTTATTCCCTTCCCTCCTCACCATATTACTTCACAAATATTTTATATTTATTCATCAATGCATATTACTTCCCCCCACCCAGCAGCATATAAGCTCCTTGAAGTTAGCAACAGTACTTGTTTCTGTCTTTGTATTCCTAGCACTTGACATAGCACCTAGCACACAACAAATGCTTAATAAATGTTTGTTAAATGAAAGTGAAATATAATAAGTTCAATGAGGGAGGAAAACAGTGCTAAGACAGTTAAGAGGAGAAAAGAATTACTTTCCACAACTGGTTTGGGAAGGAAAGTTCCAAGATGCACTTGAACTAAGCCCTGAAGGATAGATGCAAGTGAAAGGAGGTGAGGGGAGAACATTTCAGGCAGTGAGAATAGCACAAACAAAAACACAGAGGCAGAAAAACACTAGTTTTTCTAGTTGCATAGAGGGGTGGCTGAGACTCCTTAGAGGGTCATGTCATTGCCCCAGGGGGCAGTGGGTTAACCCTAAGGAATGATTAGCCAATCAGAGGATGGGGCAGTAGTTTGCTACAAAAGCCAATCATGGGGTTTAAATCCAACACAACCACACCCAACAATACTCTCTCTACTCCATCCTCTATTATGTACAATCTCTTCTTTCTGAGTTAAGTGCATTTATAATTAATTAAAACAAATTTTCAGGGCAGTTATAACCTAAACTACTAATAACTGCAGTTATCATTGGGAAAAGTCTGTTCTCTCCTCCATCCCCCAGATCACATCATGGTTGTGATAATTCCCCTACAAGAAGGGTTCTGCAAAGGAAGGCAATGACAAGTTAGTAAGAACTCTAACCTACCCCATTTTCATTCTGAGTGGAACAGAAAGCATTATACAGGATGAGCAGGCACAACATGGATTGTAATCTGAATCACAGATATCACGGAATTATCTTCCACCACCCCTACCACCCCGCTCCCACACCCACCCATTTTTCAAACTTTCCTATTACTATGAAGGGCACTACCATCTTTCTAGTCATATGGAGTCCTACAACTTCAATACTGTGTTCTATGTCTCATTCTCTTTACCTCACATATCCAAAAGTTGACAAATCTTGGTTTTTTTCCCCCTACTTTCACATCGTTAGCATCTCTCTCCTTTTCTTTACTCACATACCTATGACCCTAGTTCAGGACCTAATGGCCCCTCACACTTAGACTATTATAACAGCCTTATAATAAGTCTCCCCGTCTCAAATCTCTTCCCATTTCAATCCATCCTCCACATGACTCTCAAAATAATTTTCTTAAAGTGCAGGCCTGATTATGTGACTGCCCTACTCATAAAACTCCAACAGCAGCCTTTCTGACTTCGGGATCAATTACTTTATCTTTCCCTCCTCCTTCATAAATTACTCTTTTAATCTGAGTTTTATAACATATGTAATTATTAGTACAATAAAACATAGACATAATTTATAGATAAGTAAATGTGCATATATTGGGAATGTGTGCTCAAAATTTTTTTCCTGATAGGAATACACAATCAGAAAAGATTAGAAATCCCACATCTAGAACATAGGCTGTATGAAACAGAGTAGTGAGAGACTATACTGAAGGACTTCAAAGTTAGGTTGTGCCATTAAACTTGAATTCAGTAGATGATGATAAGCCTTTTCTCAGGCCTCTTCCTGAAACTCACCCCAGAGTTCCTCTAAACAACACAACACCCCATCCCACCTTGTTAGAGCTCCTATGCCAAGCCACAGAGAGCAACCAACAATAACTAAGTGAGGGAAAAGTCCCTGTTTCCATTTATCTTACAAGTGGAGGAAAATGGATCCCCCAACTACCACGGGACTGAGAAAAATGTGTTCTGGGCCTTCTAAAATGAAATTCCAAATGTGTCTTTCTACAGCTACACATGGTAACTGAGTTTTATACTACTGTAGAACAATACTTCATAGAATCTTAGAGTTTTATTTGATATTATTTTTATAATATTTTATTACAATATAACATAATTATTATTATATTATTATGGGATAAACATATTTGTGTGATCGGCCCTAGAAAGCTAACAACCATTTACAGACTTATTCCTATGGGGAAAAAAAAAAACCACTGGAAGCTCCAAAGATACAAATTATAATAAAGGTAAACTATTTTCAAGTCAGTGATTGCCATATATAAAAAGTCAGACATATTATGTGTGTGATGAGGAAGGGGAAAGGGAAGAAAGAAAATTATATTTTGTCCTGTGGAATATTGTTGCTGAAAACACAGACAGTGACTTCCTGTTGAGTGATAAATTTGAAATAAAATGATATGTGAAGCTCATTAAAAGTAAATCTGAGTAATTTTTCCTTTTCACAGGTATGGAACTCTGGGTGTGCACTCATTTATGAAGCAGTGAATGACAAATAGCTGCTGACACGCTACTATTTCAAGTTCCCCTACAAGGAGAACAGAAAGGAACTTTTTCTGTGAAGGAAAGAGACTATGAATGATAATGATGTACAAAGAAGATTAAGACTGTAATTTGAGTGCAACTGGGATTATATTGATTAAGATTACTTTTTTTAAAAAATCTATTAAATCCATCATGTAAATGTGTAATGGTAAACAGGACCATCATAGTTCCTTTTAAAAATGAGTACATAGACTTTTTTTTAAAATTGCAAGTTACTCACTATATTAACTCCTTTACAACTGTATTGCCTATTTTAATTAGTAATATGGAGTTAACCACCAGGTATTCATTTTGAAAGTCATATTAAAAACAAATTATGCATAGAACTAGCTTATATAGACACTTCATACATTTTATATTACATATTTTTTAAAAAACAATTTTGTATTACACACATGATTATTATTACATGTAGTCATTAGCATCTTCACATTTTTCAACAAAAATGCAAAATGGGACAAAGTAGGAAAGGGAGAGTTAAAATAAAAGAAATATAGAACTGGCATAAAGGTCACCTCTCATTTTTGTCTCTGAAATGAGTTTTTTGTGGTCAGCAACTATGGCTGACTTGGAAGATCCAAAATAAGATTTGCCATAAGCAACTCTCTATAAAGGTAGATTAATAAACTAGATTCTGTTAGAATAACTTATTTTAAAAATGAATTGTAACTGTCAAATATTTACCACAAGACAACTACTGAAAATAATTCTTTGCTACTACTGTGTCATGTACCTGATAAAAATGTGTCAATATTCGCAACTGGGAACACATTTTTGGTATAGATTCTTCAAATTCTCTAATCCTCTTTGCTTCCTCCTCTTCCTCTGCTGCTGTGATTCCCCACTGACCCTGTAAAATACATTTCAAATTTTATTGAAAATTCTAATGATGTCAAGTTTAAAAAGTAAAACTCCATTCTTAACAATTTTGAAATTACCCAATATGTGAACATAATGTGCTAAGGCTCATATTATTTCAAACATTCCACCAAATAAGTATTTGCCCTTCAAAGCAGTGACTTATACCAATAACAATGCCAGTATTCAACATATTTTTAGAATTCTTCCTTTGAAATTGCTATTATATCCAGTTTTTATTAGCCACATGAAAATCCCCATTATGGTCAGTCACACCTCATTTTTGACCAAAGACGTTATTTAACCTCAATATCTACCTTACTAACCAAGTCTGCCTCTACGAATGACTTTTTTTTTCCCAAACCGAATCTGTCTTTTAAGGGTGATGATTTATCTCACGTAGAAGATAATTAGAAATATATGCTAGCAGCACTCTCCATTACTTCAGGCACGCAACCAGAAAATGTTGGGGATAGCCATCAAACTGAGTCCAATGCATGTCAATATTCAAAAATTATAAACCTATTTATAAAGGTAATTTAGCATTACATTATAGCATTTTAGTGCTATAATATTTAACAAGGCACTTCATAGCACTGTGTGAACAGCAAATAATTTTAAACATCTTAATCTTCTAAAATCAGCAAATTCAATGAGATTGATAACAATCTGACAACATTCTTTTCCTGTAAAAGTTGAACTAAGTTCTATCTGGTTCTAGTCTCTCACGATTACGGTATTTTTGAAAGAACACAGGTTCTTGATTTGAATTCTACTCCTGCATTTACTGCCTATGTGATCTTGATTAACACACCTTACCATTCTAGGCCTCAGTTTTCTTATCAGTAAAGTAAATGGGTTCAATTTAAGTTAATTCAATAGTTATTTATTAAAATTGGACCAGAAAGACTTAAACTAATCACCAGACTATGCGATTTCTAAGGTCACTTTCTGGCTCTAATCTTAAAATCATCAGATCCATTGCAAAGTATAACCCTTGGAAAAATTCAACTATACTCTTGGAAGAGTAATTTTCCATCTTTTTTGAAATAAAATAAGCTACTAGGCTCCCAAGGGGTCAAATAAACAATTTTCAAAAGAAGAAATGTAAACTATCAACAACATATGAAGAAATACTCGAAATCACAACCAAGAAATATAAATTAAAACAACTACAAGGTAGTCGCCATCAAAATTAGCAAGGATGGGGAAAAAAAGTATAGTAGAGGGACTGATGGAGGACAAACACAAATTTACTGCTGATAGATCTATTAATTGGCTTAACAATTCTGTAAAACAGGTTGTACCTTTACTCAGTGCTTGGCACATTTTAAGTGCTTAATGAGTGCTTTTTCATTCATTTTATTAATGAATTCAGTCTTTAAATTTTATATTCAATTCAATTCTCTTCCTCTCCCCACCCATTAAGAAAGAAAGAAATACAAAATCCATTATAAATACGAAGTCATACAAAACAAATTTTTGCATTAGCTATAGTCTGGGGGGAAAAAGTACAAGAAAGAAAAAAAATGAAGATAATTTTACAGTAAGTACTAAGGCCCAAAGAAGTTAAACACAAGAAGGGAGATATGATTGCATCCCTATCAATTAGAAGGTGATAAGGAAACACTGCCAGTTTTAGAGTTGGGAAAGGGTGAGAAAGGAATACCTAGATTTTCAAAACGAGAAAAAGTGAAGTAACAGGGAACCAAAGTGGGAGAAAGGGGACAACTTAAGGACTGAAATATTGTCATTTGAGGCAAGGGAATTAAAAAACTAATGTAATTGGTGAACTGATGATCTTAAGGTATGATGTGGCACACCTTTGCCCTTCTAGGTTCAGAAAACATTCTGTTACGGTGAACCTAATAGATTAGAGTAGGGGTGGGGGACCTGCAGCTTCAAGGCCACATGTGGCCTTCTAGGTGCTTGAGTGTGGTCTTTTGATTGAGTCCAAGTTTTACGGAACAAATCCTTTTATTAAGGGGATTTGCTTCGTGAAGTTTGGAATCAGTCAAAGGGCCGCACTTCAGGACTTACTGGGTCCTTGGGATTAGGGTATGGGTTTTTTTGTTAATGTTGTTGATTATCTATGTGAGTGGATCACTCTCTTGGGAAGGAATGGGCATATAAGTACTGTGCAGGACACTGAATACACTAAGGTGGCTGGAGCTGTGTATGTTGGTGCATGAGTCCAGCGCTTCCTGGCTCTGGAAGAAGTTCATCAGTTCAGTTTAGCTTCAATAGAGAGCTAAGGTAGGCCGTAAAGAGGTACAGAGTCAAAACTAAGATACTTTTAGTCCTGAGAATCTTATGCTAGGAGCAGCATGGGAAGAATAAGGTTCAGATAGGGCATGGAAGCTGATCCTTAATGTCCCAGGTCACAGAAACCAATGCCAATTTCAAAAGATAAAAGAAGGGGCATAACTGCAATATGCTAGGGAAATTTTATTTTATGTAGACCAACCAGAAAGAAAGAGGAATAGAGATGACAGGATTGAAGTAAAAGAAAAGCCAGAGAATGGAGATCTTCAGATAAGGATAGTGACACTGATGGCCTAGATCCCAAGAAGGAAATAGTTTTAGAAGTCAGAAGGTAAATTGAAAAATCGCATTCATTTAAGAGCTGGCAGAAGAAAAGGCTCTTTCTAGGTTCAAGACCAGCAAACCAGAAGAAAAGTCTGTTGCCTGAAGTCCATCAGGAGAGATCGTACTGAAGGGCAGGTACTTGCCCTAAACCAGAGATTTCCACATTCAACAAGGGTTAGAGAAGAGCCTAGAAAATTAAGACATAGTCTTGTTGAGTCAAATGGAACAAAGAATACACTAAATTCTATCTAACATCAATACAAGACCTAGAAGAAGCAGAATCAGTTAGGAATAAAGAGGAAGGTAGGAAAAATAAGGCCTAGTTTTCAGCAGCTAAGGTATTGGACCAGGACTCTTATAAACACTGTAAGCTAACACTTGTTATACTCTTTGGCTACTGTGTCTCTCCTGTCCACTGTAAATTATAATATGTACCATATAACTTAATCTTATGTCCATGTACTGATTTTAGGGTACAGGGCAAGACATATTGGAAAATCTCTGTTCCTTAGAACCTAAGCTGGATGATTTCCTAACCCAAGAAAAGAAGTGACCATGAGAAAAGCCAAATACCAATGAGGCAAGTGGTGGTATTGTTATTAGAATAAAAAACTTTTATGGAGTTGAGAGATGTCCTGAATTCTATGGTATCTTATATTCTAATGCTATATAGATACACTCTTCATCTTTGCATGGCAAACTAAGATTGTATTCCATTTTTAAAAGGTTGGTATGACAGAATTCTGAGAAGGGAAAGGAAGAAAAAGGTCACAGTACTAGAGAGAGAATACACGATGAAGAGTGCCTTTTGGGAGACTTCTGGCTGGTATCAATAAGAAGAACCAAAATGATGAATTATGAAGAACTAAGGAATAAGCAGTCACCACGACTCATTTTGTCACACTTCACTTTTTTGTCACACTCCACTTATTGTTATATACTTAACTTATTATCTCTTATATGGCTTCTTGTATATATTCTTGAAATTTATCTCAACTCCTAAATAATAACATTTAGATGGTGTTTGAAGCTTACAAGTACTTTCTTACTATCCTATGAAATAGGTATTGTTATGTGATATATTATTATCCCCATTTTACACATGAGAAATCTGAGGCTCAAAGAAATTATATAACTTTCCCAGAGTTACACTGCTAGCTAATAAGTTTTGGAGTCAGGACTCCAAACCAAATCTTCTGACTTCAAGATCAGTGGTCTTACCACTAACACCATATTCCCTCACACTGTGCACATAAATAACTGCCTAATAACTCTGATAGTATTCCTAGCCTGTTATACAATTTCTCAGATGCAACAGCAGTTTCTAGATCCCTTTCTGTGTCCTAAACATGGTTATGTAAAGTATACTAAACAAGTCTAGTTGTACTATTTATGCAAATTTATTTTATTTGAATGAGTTTTACAGGGAACCATCAGCTCAGACACAATGGATCATCATGTTATCATCACACCAAATAGAATAAAATACGACAGAGATTTTGACAGACAGCCAAACTTGCTTTATAGTTTTTAGAACCCAGACCTATCAAAGGCATCACTTTTGGGGGAAGGAGAAGGAAGATATTAACGTCACTGTAATAAGTATAATAAGTTTCAACATTATACATACCCTGTACTTCTCCTGTATCTGTTCATATGGCAAAAATTAAGTTCATTTTACCATGCAGCTTTCTATATTAACAATGTAATTCACTGAGTAAAAAATAAAGTTTATATTATAGCCAGTCCTGAAAGATGAATTGCAAACAGGATGAATTATAGTCGTTACGAGTTTGTTTGCCTTTATTTTAATATGACAATGAATTTAATCTTTAAAATCATACTATTTACTAGACATTCTATATGTTGATGTGATATCTAAATATCCCATGACCAAAAGTTTTAGCAGAAATATCATCAGATCTGTTCATGTTTATGACTGTGGCAAAGGCTTTTAGAATGAAGCTCCTATTCTCAAAGTCCATTCATAAAGATGTTTTAGGTATAGTAACTCTCAAAAACTATGAAGGGCTGCAATTTACATCAGTATAGAGAATATCCACACCAATGAAGTCACTAAAGTCTTCAATAATTGAAGTGTGATTTCAAACTATACCTCAATTTCATTTTGTTTTTTCTTTTCCTCAAACTGCAATCTCCTCTGTAGTTCTTCCAAAGCAGCTCTGTATATTGCATCTTGAGCATTCTGAAGTTCAATGATTTGGTCAAATACAGCTCGAAGTTGATTTAAAAGGACCTGGGAAATTAACAGATTCAAGATTTCATTTCTACAACTAGCAAGATTAACATGTACCCCAGTGTTCCTTTTTTTGATAGTAACATCAACAAAAGAGAAAGAAGAGAGAAAAGACAAAACAATGAATTTAATATGCAATTTTTTAAATCCCAGAAAATCATCAAAGCTAAAAACTCTAATAAAACATTAAAATGGAAATTCTAAAACTCAAACATTAATAAAATTGAAAGCAAAAAAAATAAATCGGATTATTTTTTTAAACTAATAAAACAGATAAACAGCTAGCCTTATTATTTTAAAGAGATGTACACCAAATTGTATCAAAAATGAAAAAGGAGAATTTAAAACAAATAAATAAGAAATAAAAGAAAATAACAAATTATTCTGCCAAATTATATGCCAACAAAATGGAAAACTTGGATGAAATGGATACATATCTACAAAAACATAAAATACCCAGATTAATAGAACTAGGTTTAAATAAGCCATTATCAACAACAACAAAAATTAAACAAACCATAAATGAACTCCCAAAGTTAAACCTCCAAGACCAGATAAATTTACAAGTAAATTCTGTCAACAGAAGAATAATTAATTCCAATATTATACAAACTGAAAAAAGAAAAACTAGAAACTGAAACTTGTTATACCAAACTAAAAAAAAGACTATTTTATCAAGTTGGAAAAAAATGAAATTCAAATGTAGGAAGAAAAGGATAGGAAGTTCAAGGGAAAGAATCAAAAAAGTGGGAAAGAAGGAGGCCTAACAAACAGTACAACATCTCAAATTATATTACAAAACAGTAATCATCAAAATGATTTGGTACTGGTTAAAAAATAGGAGGTCAATCAGTGTAACATATTAGGTATACAATATTCAGAAGCAAATAACCCTAGTAGTTTAGTGTCTGACTAACCCAAAGAGTTCAGATACTGGGGCAAGGACTTGCTTTTCGACCAAAAAATGCTAGGAAAACTGGAAAGCAGTCTAGCAAAAATCATGTATAGACAGTCATACATCAAGTTAAGCTCTAAATATATACAAGACAGACATAAAAGATGAAATCCTAAGAAAATCCGATGAGCAAGGAAAAAATATCCTTCACAACTATGAATAAGTTAAGAGTTCAAAAGTTTAAAAGGGCTTTTTACAAACAAAACCAATGAGGTTACAGCAGAAGAAAAACAAGCAATAGGGAAAAGAAGTTTGCACCAAGTCTCTTATCCAAGGTAAAAAATAAGGTCTCTTATCTGAGATATATAAGGAATTGATTCAAATCATAAGAAAAAGACCCATTCCCCAGTAGATAAATGATCAAATGATAACAAAAAGGCAGTTTTCAAAGAAAAAAAATCCAAGCCATTAGCAACCATTTGAAAAAATTCCCCAAATCACTAATAATTAAAGAAATGCAAATAAAAACAACTCTGAGGTTTCACCTCACACCCATTACATTGGCAAAGATGACAAAAAAGTAAAAATCACAGTTACTGGAAAGGCTGTGAAAAACAGTGGCATTAATGCACTGCTGGTGGAACTGTGAAATGGTAGACACAACTATTCTGGAAAGAAATTTGGAACAATGTCCCAAAAATCATTAAATTGTGCTTACCCTTTTATCCGATGATATCATTACTAGGTTTAAACTCCAAAGAAATTGAAGAAACAGGAAAAGGACATAAATATGCAAAAGTATTTATAGTAGCTCATTTTGTAGTGGCAAAAAACCGTAAACTAAAAGGGTGTCCATCAATTAAGGAATAGCTAAACAAGTTATCGTATATTTATGTAATGGAATATTACTGCACTATAAGTAATAACAAAATGGATGGTTTTAGAGAAACTTGGGAAAATCCAAATGAAATGATACAGAGCGAAGTGAACAGAATCAGAAATACAATGAATGACAACAGTATAAAGAAAAACAACTCCGGAAGACTTAACTCTGATCAACGTAATGATCAACTTCTGATAATGAAGCATGCTACCTTCTGATATTGTGGTGATGGAGCCAAGATGTAAAAAGTGGAAAAAGAAATACATTTTTGAACATGGACAATGAGGAAATTTGTTTTTGCTTCACTATAAATATTTATTACAAAGGCTTTGTTTTTCTTTTTTGTTGTGGTTACCAACACTACCCACATCCCTCACTCCAGGAAAAGTAATGGGAGAAAGAGGACAGGTATAGGTTGGCAGAAAAAAAAATAAGCGAGTCATTGAAGCAACTTTTTTTTTAAATGCATGAGGAAGAAAAGAATCACAAATAAGACAAATTACAGAGAATTTATTACATATTTTAAAAGAAAAGCATGGTATACATAATAGAGAGCCACAGTTTCATGTCCAATCTTTTTTCTATTTTATTATTTATATGGAAATGTTTTTATTTGGTGTTTATTAAGTTTAGAATTTTTTAAATTATAATACATAAAGGTTATGTAACATTACTGAGCTATAAGCAAGAAGGAATGATCACTTCTCTGTAGTTAGAAAAACATGAACTTACATGAAGTAAGCAGAATCACAAAAACAATATGCACAATGACTACAATGATGTAAACAGAAAATAGCTAGCTTTGTTGAACCCTGGGCTTTCAGACATCTATAGCTTGACACTGAAGGGAAATGTTCTTAAATTCTCACAAAGCCATTAGCAAATAAAAAGTGTTTTGTTGTTGTTGTTGTTGTTTATAGAGCTCAGATGTTTTTGGTATGCCCATCTCTTTCTCTTTTTCATGGGTTAGTACTATATAATCCTCATAGTTATAATGCCCACAGCTCCTTTAAAGGTACAAGAATAAATATGTCCCATCTACAGTTTTATTTCCATTTGGGGGTGCTAAGTTAGTCCTGTGGATATGTCAGTATCTCCTCTTTCTAAAAGATTCTAATCTTAAGGGATGAGTATTCATTTCATGAGTATTTTATCAAAGAATGTAGGCTTAAAAGCTATTTATTCAATTTTCAACAATAGGATATTACTGTTTCACTTAAAAACAGAAAAATATTATTTGTTATTTTACTAAAATCTTCCCACCAAAGACCTATTGCGACTGTGGCACAGAGATGATATTAAAATCTCAAAGTTGATGCCAAAATACCTCAGATAACTAAGACCTGACGGCACATAACCGATAAATAAAAGTGAATGATACATCTACATGGGCGTCATGCTGTGGGTTGCTGGAAGTCATGTGGACTGGATCAGTAATGAGTCAACAGTATGGATATGGAAGGGGTATTAGTCCATTCAGATTTGCAACAAACACTATCCTCCACCTATACAACCCATACTTTTTCACCAACAGCTACAAAAGAAGCTAACATAATTTGCAAAGCCTGTGATCTTTCACAATCTCTCCTTAGGATCATGTGATATAGGGTTATAATTAACTTTTGAGATCATTAGTTAACACACCTCTTTTACAAAGAACAAAACTACAGCCCAGATAGGAATATAGGTTAGATAAGAGCAGAGGTAAAGTAGCATTATATATCAAGAAGATACACTATGTGGGAAGTCCACTAATGAAAGTGGAAAAGCATTCTGGAGAGCATTTGACTAGGAATCAATAAAAGGAAAAAAGAAGAGATATTGTGGTGGTGGTATATTACAAAGCACTAGGAGAAAAGGAATAGGGTGATGATTTCCTAAGCAGATGAAAATGTTGGTATGAAGATAGGTTATCCTGGTGATGGGGCTTCAACTAGTCAGACATTTTTTTCTCAATTACAGTCAAGGCAGCTGACAAATTCTTCACTTCTCTTAATGATAATTTTATCTTTCAGGAGGCAGAAAGGGAGCAACAAGGCAAAATGCTATCATATGCCTGATTTTGATCAATAAGGAAGAACTGATTGAAAAAGAAATGACAAACTGTAGAAGGAAGTGACCACTCCATTTGTGATAGATGATCAGGGAGATGATACCCATAATAGTCTGACTCATTTGCTAGACCCTTTGGGAGAGAAGAATCTAATAAAGGATACTTAGGTCCCCTTAGGCTAAGATTCTCTAGGGAAATGTGGCTTAAGATGGAGGAGACGCTCTTAAAAATGAAATTTTGACAAAATGAAGATACATTCTTATAAGGTAAAAAAAAGAGGAGTTGTTGAAATGTGGCAACACAGTAACTTCGCCGACCAACTCAAACTTTCAAATTACATATAGGGAATGCAAATAGGTATGTGAGGATCAATTAAAAAAAGTGGTATTATAATTACATCAGAAAAAGGCTGAAGCACAGGATTAGCTGAGACTTCTGAGAAACATCAATGGCAACCAAAGGGACTCTAACAAAATGTTAGGGGTAGGGGCAGCTACATGGCGCAATGGATAGAGCACCGGCCCTGGAGTCAGGGGACCTGAGTTCAAATCTGGCCTCAGACACTTGACAATTCCTAGCTGTGTGATCCTGGGCAAGTCACTTAACCCTAACTGCCTCATCAAAAAAAAAAAAAAAAAAAAAAAATGTTAGGGGCATGAGAAAGATCAAAGTAGGACTAAAATCAATGCTGGGGGTGGAGGGGGGCAGGGGAGAGAATGGAAAAAATCTAATGGACATCAATAAGATATTGAACTATTTTCATCGATTTTTCTATCAAGTAAGCAGCTTATTAAAGGTTTACTATGTACTGATCACTGTGATAAGCACACTATCCAAAAGAATGATCTTCACACTGGAAAGGGAATAATGCCCAAGACAGAAGGATATTACTTAGCAACCCTCAATGAGTTCAAGTTACTAGACTTAGAAGAGTTATATTTCAAGTTAACTGAAATGTGCTGATGCTAATGTTATTGCTGAGTCACTATGATCTTTTTAAAAAATGAAAAAAAGGAGTGTTGAAGAACTATAGATGGGCAAATAATATACTTATTTTCAAAAAAGTGAGGAAATTACATTTCTCAAAATGGAGGATAGTAACCTTGACTTCATTTCCTGACAAAATTTTAGAATGCATGTTTGTGAGCCACATCTTGAGAACACTTTGAAAGTAATCACTGTAGGCTGGGACAGATATAACAAAAATAACCTATGCTAGGATAATCTTGTTATACTTTTTTTTGGATAAAATTACTAGAGTAGATCAGGAAAATGTGGTAGAGTATACCTGGATTTTAGCAAACATTCCCATGACATCTTTTTGAAGAAGATGGAAAAATGTCAGTCAACATTTCTCAAATATTCTGAAATTTCTCTGCATTCATATTCTATCTAAAGTTAATCCAGGTTTAAGGTATTTTAAGAGATTCAGAATCAACTTGAGACTTATCTATTTTAGTCATTAATTTAACTGCCCACTGATTTTTGCTGTATTTCTAAATTAAACCAACTGTGCATAAGAGAGATTTCCTAAAGGCAGGTCCCTATATTGTTATAAAGGAAGACATCCTTGAGTTAAAGAATTTCATTGCAAAACTGCCTTAATTTCAATTAACAAGTAAATACATGTAGTCAGAATATTCCATTCTCTAAATCATGCTACATAATTGTACTATATTTTCAGAAAATCTCAGTAAGATGAGCAACCCAGAAGAAAAGTAGTTTAGCAAAACAATAGACACAGTGACCAAAATAATGTAAATGGAAAGAAAAAAGAACGTACAAGAGAAAAGGAGGGAAAGAAGGGATAGAGAAACAGAGGTGGAAAAGACAGGAAGGAAGGAGGGGAAAAAAGAGAAGGAGAAAGAGAGGAAGAATTTAGGATGAACAAGCCCAGTCCCAAAGAAGAGATAAGAAAATATACCACCCTCTTTTCTTTGCAAAAGTAGGGTACTTCTGACGGTGGAATAAAGCATATTGTTAAATTTAGTAGATGTGTTGGGTTTTGCAGTAATGTTTTTCTTTTTCTCTTAGTCTATATTACAAGGGATGGCTCTCTGGGAAGAAGGAGACATTTGTAAATGAAGGTAACATAAAAAAATATTAAAAAATTTTAAGAGATCTGGCAAAAAGTTTTACAGTATGCTTTTGTTTTTTGCATTATGCATTTAGTCATCTCAGAAATTATCTTCTTCCCACTATGATGCCTCATCACGGTCAAGAGATGGCACTGTGCAAAGTCTGGCAAGTCCCATACCAGAAATGAAAAGGTTTCAAGAACAGGCCTAATGACTATATGTCTCATTAGAGCAACCTAGCTAAGTTTAAAGAGGCTTGTTATTAGGGTAGCTTTAAAGTGATGAATTGCTTAACCATAGCAATTCATGAAGACTGTCAATAAGGCACAGAGGGGTTTTCAATCTGTTTTAGTGGAGGAAGTAACCACTCTGACATAATCAATCACAGATCTTGGTGTAAATATATTAACCAAATTCTATACTTCTAACCCCCCAAAATGCTGACAAGGCAAGAAGATGGGGAAAAGTAGATAAGGCAGTCATCAAAAGAATAAATATGCAATCTGAAAATAAATATCTTCTATAACACGGAAACGGAGTTCTGGATGTACTTACATTAGTCTTCTAAATTCTGATACAGATAACATTTTGTTTTGTTCTAGTATTGTTATTATAAATTGTTTTGTTCTAGTATTGCCCTTCCTAACTCAAAACCATCTTTGATGATTAATTGGTCCATCAAAGAAACTAAACTTAAAACATCCTTTTTCTATTTTGAATAATACAATAGCATATTGTTATTACACTTAGGAGATGAATAGGTATTATTATTCTTTACCATTTTAATATCTATTTTAGACATTTTAAAGCACGTTCTTCTTGTTTCAGTACTATTGTTCCACTGCTGTTCAGTAACAGTGTAGCTTGAACATCAAACTTTAGTAAAAATGTTTTAATTACTATGAATGTAGCTGCATAGAAGTGATTCCTACAATTTTCCATGTGGTACAAATCAAGGAAAGAAAGCAACATCCACATCTCTTTTTTTTTTTTAATCTGAAATATTAGATCAAAAGCCTTACTCTGGAGTCACTGTCCAGCAGACATCTGGAGATGACAGTGTCCAAGAACACCTCATGAGCTGCGATGATGTGATCCAAGTCTTGAGCCTGCTGGACTTTGTTCCAGAGTTCATCCCATGAACATTCAAGTACCTTGGGGGGGGGGGGGGGAGGAATCAGAACTGATTGAGTTGTACTCTGCCTTAGTGTTTAAATCAGACAAAATAACACTTTTTTTAGATACTTATGTCATAACTAGTATAACGTCTTACTTGCTTAAACCAAGAAAAAAAATTGGATGGTTAAATTGTACCTCAAATGTAATATAATACTGCATTTGATGAATGAAATGGACCATTTCTGACGCCAGAATGTGACACTGATGCAGCACCCCAGAGAACTCTGTAAAAGAAGCCAAAGAATTTATATGTTAAACGCCAAACTCAGATGCAGTTAAAACCAGCACTATAATGTCCCTCTTCCTTATATGTCAAAGAATCACAAGCTATAATGCTACCCTGTTCTTAAAAGGAAAAGACCTCTCTAATCAATTATGTGCAATGCAAGCTAAACAATGGCTTGACCATTTAAACAAATAGTATCATATGATCCCTTAGGACCAGAATACTGTTACCCAAGTCTAAAAGATAAGTGAAATAAAATAAAATTGTACATAATATTTAGTTATTAAAATCTTATATCAATACCCTCCAATTCCTTGAACAAACACTGGCCCTACTTCATAGGTTCTTTACAATTAGTATACCTACTGTGCATGAAACATTTACTATTCCCCTAGCTATTTGGAAATAAAAATGACATTTCTTCAAGGCACTGAAAAATGACCTTGCCACCTGAGAGAAATATGAACCTTTGAAACAGGTTAAGGATGAGTTCAGAGTCTGCTTTTATTCTTTATACGATTATAAAACCATCAAAAGGTTTGAAGGTCACCACTGAGCAGCAGTTCTCTGCTCACCACTGTTAATTTCTGGTACAAAGACCGTAACAGCATATTATGTTACACTAAAGTATGTGATGGATCAAATCAAAGATAAACCCACTAGAGTAATAATTACAAGAAAATGGGTCAAATTTGACATTTTTAAAAATCCACCCACCCAATCCCTTTTCTTGTTAGTTATTCAAGTAATCAAATAGTATATACTTATATTTTTAATATAGTTAAGTGTTTAAGAAATCATTGTCTTATATTTCCCCAACATTACTATATAATGTATATTAAAGCCAAAAATAAGTTTAAAGGAATTGGTCTATCAGCTGTGAATTCTGGTTTAACAGGCACTATAAATTTTAATACTTAAATTTAAGTTAGACTTCTTAATAGCCACATATATATACAACTAAAGTATGAACATATATTAAAAATAGTTGTGTTTGCTGACGTATCTTATTTTTATACCAGCTTTCTGAAGGAAGTGATTAAATGTCCTTACAGAGATTTTGGTGTGCTGATAGTCTGGGTTTTCTGTGTAGTCAACAAAAGAGACATGGTCATTGCATACCCTCTGTTTTTATAATCTCTGACAGATAAACATTGAGACACAGGCATAAAGTATATATTCAGAACTCTATAAATATTCAACATACACAAAGACAGAATAATAAGACTATATGCATGTTCTTTGTACAAAATACAAATTGATATTTATAATCTGCATATTTAGCAAAACAAAAGAGAGGGACAAGAAGGAAGGGAACATCACTTGGCTTCCAGCTGATTAGGCTTCACAGAAAAATGTAGAATAGCTGAAGATCCTTAAAGACAGAAAGAGGTTGATAATTATAGGAAAGAAAGTTATTTTATTCAAATATAACTAACTAGGTATGAGAATATCTAGTTAGATAAAGCATAGTCTAGAATTATAGTGGACTATACTAGTTATTTTCAAGAAGATTTTTTTTAAGTTCTCCACAGAATCACAAAATGTCAGAGACAGATGTCATCTTAGAGATCAAAAGAATAATACTCTCATTTTCCTAGGTTAGGGAAAATTGAGACATAAAGAGGCAAAGTGACTTATCCAAAATCAGTAGCAAAGGCAGGACCAGAGCCTGGTCTTCTTGCTTCTAGGTCAGTGTTTCTTCACTACTACAGCTGACTCCCTTACTAAAACCAGAGGTGAAACACTATACCAGCAATTACAAATATTTTAATTACTTGGGGAGAAAGATGGTAATTTCAATATTCATTACTCAAGTCTTTTTCGTATGTCATAACCCGTAACACAGAGCCCACTATCCTCTAAGCATAGAGTTATGCCCACATAATGTTGCCCCAAGCTATATCATTTAGCAAACTGCATTACTGATGCATTATAACCAAAACAACCCATGAATTTATGCAAGCTCACTACAATAATACTGAGCTGATTATCCATTTGCAACTTATAACAATGTTCCTAAAGAAGCAATTATTTTCTGTCACCCCAATAACATCATTTTAAATCACATCTTGTTTCCATGGGAATCAATTAATATTAGGTGGAGTATGCCTTTGGCTTCCATTCAATTCAATTTAACAAGTATTAATATTCAGCGCCTACCACATGCAAGGTAATATGCTAGTGCTAAAGATATGAAAATAAAAATGAAAAATGTCTGCCCTCAAGGAAATTACATTCTACTGGGGGAGAATGCAACAGATATATAAGAGACAAGACAATTTAAAGAGGAAAAGAGCCCTAACAAGGAAGATCAGAAAAAGCTTCTCAGAGAAGTTGTCACATGGACTTTAAATCCCACTCAGCTATCCAACCGAATCATCGTGCTATCAGTCATGCTGTTGCAACCTTCAGCCCACCAAACTTCCAGAGACCATGCCCAAGAGGAGTTAATTCACTCAGTCTGGTAACGTCTATGAGGTTGAACTGTCCTCATTAGGTTGTGAGTGTAAATTCACAAAGGCCACTGTAACTAGGTGGCCTCAGATCGGGTCATGCTTCACATCCAGATACACATACCAGTCACCTTTTTGCCAATTTACCTGCTAATGCATACCTACCCTGCCTTTTTACTTCTTGCTCTGAGAACTATAACCAAAGCAATATTACCATTAAAATGCTACATTTGAAAGACAATGTCAATCAACTGCCCTCCTCTGCCCTATAACTTCCCAGACCAAAGTATGTTTCCCTAAACCTCTACTATAATACAAGCTCCTCAAAGGCAGCAGAGATTAGCTCACTTTTTTTTATATTTTTATCCCCAATGTTTAGCAAAGTGCCTGACACATAGTAAATGCTTTTCATCCATTCATTCATTCACTGAAGAAAGTTAAGAATTCTAGGAAGTAAAGGGAGTAAATTATAATCATGGAGGCAGCCTTTGCAAAAGCATGGCAGTGAACATTTATTTACATTATTATTTTATAGTATTATTCTCTAAGTACATTAACAAATAAAAATCATCTATCACTTTTCTACCCACCTGATTATCAGTTTTTCACTATCCAATTGTATTTTGCTAAGAGGAAAAAAGCTTAGTGTTAACTAAGAAAATGGTGTTGTAGAACTGAACTATGGGAAAGAAAGGTAACAACTATAGTCAATAGCCCTGAAGAGACCACCAGCTTCTCTCATGTTGACACTGCATTTAAGTACATAAAAGCTCCAAGAAGCAGGGCTTTTATTGTTTCTATTTGTGAACCAACCTTATTATTAGTTGTACTTTTTGGAGAAGAGGTCTGGACCTGTGATTTCACCTGCATGAGGACCTCTCCCTATAGAAATTCCCTCCACCAATGCAGATCAGATCAGCGACTCACCTACAGTTAAAAGTCTTAGTTGCACTGAGATTTTCAGTTACTAGCCCATCATCACAAAGCTCACGTCAGAGGAAACCCAGGTTTCCTGACTCTAAGGTTGCTCTTTATCCAATTAGTCCAACCAACTAATATAAGCTTATATTTATACAGTGATTCAGTGTTTACAAAGAAGTTTTCAAATTTATCACTTGATCCTCACAACTGTACTAGATGGAAAGTCAAAGGATTTTTATTCCTGTTTCATAGATAAGGAAACAGAAAGGCACAGAAATTAAGGGACTTGCTCATTGTTGCATAGCTAATAAATTAGCAGAGATTCAAAATGGAATTTGAACTTAAGTCTTATAACAAGCCCCACTGCTCTTTCTATTCCACCACAAGGCATCCCCAGGAGAGAGGCAACATAAATTGGATAGGACCATGTCATGGCAGGGTCATTAGGTGAGTCAGTAAGCTGTCCCTCTGTGTTTTTCCCTTTGTACTTGTCTTCCCTCTCTTGTGAGTTTGCCCATCCAGAAAGTAGAGGAAGGAGGAAAGAGAAGTTACAGGTCTTGGGCAAAGAAAGCACCAAAAGGATCTGACTGAAATGAACACTTCACAAGGTCAGTGAAGTATGTAGTATGATCATACCTTTGCAGTTGTTCCTTCTCTTTTAGTATATATTAGTTTAAGACGGTGCTAGCTACTAACATGTAATGTGGTTGGTAAACAAAGATTTCATTATTCACCTTCTACTAGAACACTTACATGAAAGTGTTAATTAAGTACATTTCTAGCACTGAATCACCCCTTGGGAACCATATTATTAATGCTTTTCTATCCAGAAAATATGCGTTTATATCTATCTCTAAGTGGATTTCTCTATCCATGACAAAAGATTTTTCCATAATTCTACGGTAACTCATATTTTAGGTTTTATGATTCTGTTACAGTCAATAGTTTTTAGGTTCTCTTTTGGAGCATTTCTAATGGATAAGAGACAAAATGGAAAACTCTTTTTCTGACCTGGAGATCAGTACACATTTCAGTCAAAGTTTCTAAAATTTCATCTCTAAGGTTCTTCAAGTCAGGTGCCTTTCCTTTCCTACATCTATGAGGAACTAGATACAACACACACCTAAAAAGTAAAAATGGATTCTAGTAGGTCAAACTACTGTTCTATGAACTCTGCCCTTCACATGCTCTGCTACCAGCCACTCTGGGTTGCTTATATTGATTTCTTTAGCTAAAAATATGTTTTTAAGAGAAAAATTAACACATACTATGGAATACAACCCAAAAGGCTATTTTAGATGTTCCATAAGATAAAGGTGATATAGATTTAGGTGCAATAATTTATTAATTCATGCCTCATTTAACTATTCTAATGATCCCCCTTTTCAAAAGCCATGATAGCCAATGTTAATTCAGCAATATGTTGTGTCTTCTTTGAAACCATTTCAAAATGTCAAGTACTAATAATACATTTTCTAGAAACATGCCACTTCTTGAGGCCAAAACCTCTTCTCAATTAAGAATACAGGGAACATCTCTAATGTTTCACTTCTAAAGTAAAGTATCTAATATTGATAAACTTAGAGTTAATTTGTGTAGATATTAGCAAGAACAAAAAATAAATCTAATAAAATGTCATATCAAAGTACTGACACAACATTTTTTTGTATGTAAAATTCACTGAACACTTTCACCAATGTAAGAAGTCAGATAAAAACTAAAAAAAAAAAAAAACTACACATAGAATTAATAGTTTAATATACTGTTGCATAATAATTCCTAGGGAAAAACATCCATCTTCATACCATCTCGATCTTCAGAAAGAATCCCTCCAAAAATGTTTTAAGCTTATGTTTAACATGCTAATTTATTTGATAAAGAAAAACTCCAAAATGCAGGCAAACCATGACCTCTCTGGGCCTTAAGTTTCCTCACTGATAAAATGACGTGATTTTAATAAATTAGCTCTAATGTTCCTTCATTCTTTCTAGCTCTAATTTCTACAACAAAGCTACCCAATGATATTAGGGAACAATTATTATAGTATCAGACATGCAAAAAGAAAAATGATCCAACAAACAAATAACTACGCCTTATATGCTACTAAATTAACATGAACTTGTAGATTTAATTCTATATGGAAAAATTAAAAAATGAGCTGTTTCTTCTCTGGTTTATTTGATTGTCGAGACAGATAAGTAATACTCATTTGTAATTCTCTCCTGCCCTCTAGGGGCTGCTTAAAGAACTTCAAGTTTATAAGTTTTCAAACATCTCTGCTGGTCCAATATGTCTTAGATCACATTTTCATTGCTGATATAAAATCTTTTCCAAATGCTATTTTATTTGATTTTGATCCGCAATGCTTTTAAAATAAAGCGTAAGGCAAAAACAGGCCAATATCTTAGCAGTTATAAAGAAGTAAAGGTTTATTTTTAATATTTTTATTATATGAATTTTTTTCAAAAAATTAATCCAAGAACCAATCTTATTTCCTTTCAAGCTTCATCCATTATCACAGACCACATGTGGACAGTGTGGAAGTTGAAGGGAAACAATAACTTTCCCAGAATTACTTATTGATGGAGCTTTAAGGTAGATTCAATTTAATGAATATTCATATATCTACTATATGCAGCCACTGTGAGATTAGTTAAAGCCATATGTCTTTAAAGTTCCAAGTAAAAGACATCCCTTCTAGAAAACTCTCTTATGATTATTTTCCTTGACTCTAACTTAAAGTATCTCAAAAATACACTTTAAGTATATTGCTGAGGACAAAATAAAAAGTTAAAATGGAGAAATATTTCCTATATTATGTAATATTTCCTTTTTAATACAATAAAAGCTCATTAACCTGAATTTCATTAGTTCAGGCTGTGTCAGTTGGACAACTTTTGTACTATATGAAGAAATATTCTACTAGGTAAATTAATAATAAAACAAATTTTCTGGAACCAGGTTTAACTTATTTTACAAAACAAATTGTTTTCAAGGGTTTCAGCAAATTTTAACAAATGGATACAACTAGTTATAAATGAGTAATCTATTAATTAAAATACATCTAGCAGAACTTGTAGCTGGAAACACTTAGTACTTAGTTTAAGTTAGTCTATATATTTGAATTGAATAAAACTTTGAAATATCCTATGAGTCAGGCTTTTCACTAATTCTGAATGTTTTTTCCTCTCAATTAGCATAAAATAACCACAGGTTTTATTAAGTTCCTCATTTGCATTCGCTTCTCAAGTGAATTATAACATGATCAAGGCACTGAGATAATTTTTAGATTTTACTTTTCAACTTTCTAAATCATTTTTATAGCCCTCTTCTGAAACATGTGTAACTTTTACTAAACTTGTTCAGTCCAGAACAAAAGAATAATACAGTAAAAGTCTAAAACAGGGAGGTAAAACCATTTTTTAACTGGCTAGTATTAACAGGAAAACAAATTAGTCAAGAATCACATACAAAAAAACATTTAATCTAGATAATTCTCTTAGGAAAGTATAAAATACTCAATCTACCTTTTTAAATTTAAAGAGAAGAAACTCATACTTCATTTTTTCATTATTGCCAGGAGTAGAGAAAGAAGAAATTAAATAAGACAGTAGAAAGAAAGATGAGAAACAGGATTAAAACAATGAAGAAACAGTAATGAGTAAAAGGGAAAAGAAAAAGTTGTACTTAAAAGGTAGGTGTGTGTGTGGGTGTGGGTGTGGGTGTGTGGGTGTACCCAGACAGAGGGGAAAAAGAAGAGCAGAAGAAGAAAGGGTTAAAAAAAAAGTAAGACAAAGAAAAAGAGGGGTATATAGTGGGTTATAAGATGAATATGAGTTATAGGTCACAGACCGGTTTAGTAGGAATGTGAGCTTGACAGAGTTATCAGTTGTCTTCTGCTGCTCATTAACTGAGTAAGATTTCAATTCCATTTAAAAATTACTAAGTGACTACTACATGTTGGAATTGACCCGGCCAGGGAAGGGAGGGGTCTCTGACTGGGGGAAGAGGGAGGAAGCTACGGTGGCGTGGCGTGGTGGGGACAGCCTGGAATGGAGCCAGGAGAGGAATCAGAGAAGGAAGGATAATAAGTCCAGAACTAGAAAGGTCTGCAGAGGCCGCCCAGTCCAACCACCTCACTTTGCTGGCAAGGAAATCGAGGGCCCAGGGAGCTGAGTGAATTGAATCGCATTGGTAGTAAGTGTCAGACATAGGATTTGAAAACTGTTTTTTTGATTCCAGAGACAATGTTCTTTCCATTATATCCCACTGTACCAGAGCCTTCCATAGCAATTATTACCATGAAGACTCAATAAAATCAAACCAAGGACCAGTGAGCCAACAGCCTGTGCCAAAATGATGATGAAAAAAATATTTTTTTTTTTCTTCTAATGGCCTTTTCTCAATCTTCATCCTTCTTGGGTGCTCTGCAACATTTTATGCTGTTGATAATGTACTTCTGCTGAGTACCCTCTACAATTTCCTTCACAGTTTCCCTGCTGGATCTTCATCTGTAAAAGCATACTAACCAACGCTGACTCATAAGCTCTGTTCTAGGTCCTCTTCATGAACTCATTAGCTCTCTCAATGGTTGAAATATCAGCTCTATTCTGATTCTCATATCTATGTGTTCACCCCTAGTCTCTATACAATGCTTTATAAACATCACCAGCTGGGTTACTGAACATTTCAAGCTGAATGTCCCATAAAAATCTCAAACCCAACATGTTCAAAACTCTTTATCTTTTCCCCCAAACCTAAATGGCCAAATGTCAATCTTTCCATCTACTCTGTATTCATCTAATATTACTTATTTAAATACATATTGCTTCCCACATTAGAATGTAAGCTCCACAAGAGCAGGGAGTCTGTCTTTTTTTCTTTGTATCTCCAGAATTTAACAAAGCATCTAACATGTAATAAGCATTTAATAAATGCTTGTTGACTGATGGATTAATTAAGACATTTTGGAGCTTGATGACTCATTTATTTTGTTTCAAATCCCACTAATACTGGTATGAAATTAGAGAAAGGGGAAAGGAACAAGCATTTATTAAATGCCTACCCTATACCAGGCACTGTCCTAAGTTCTTTACAAATATTATCCCATTTGATCCTCACAACAACCCTAGAAGGTGGGTACTATTATTATCATCCCTATTTTAGAATTGAAGAAACTGAGGCACACAGGTTAAGTGATTTGTCCAGGGTCATATAGCTAGTAAGTGTCTGAGGTCATATTTGAACTCAGGTCTTCCTGACTCCAGGTCCAATACTCCACCCACTAGGCCACATAGCTCATCTATATCTAAACGGATCAATAGAATAGAAATTGTTTTAACTCTAAATGATTTCATCAACAAAAGATAAAGCAAATCAATGAATCTGATGTGAAAAAAAAACTAGAAAAGCAAAAATAAACAAAAAACAAAATTACAAATAACACCAAAGTAGGAAATCTAAAAATCAAATTAGATTGACAAAATGAAAGCAAAAAAAGGCACTGAATAGCTAAATAAAATTAGAAGCTGTTTTAAAAAACAATACTTATAAAAAATTAACTAGTCTGATTAAGAAAGAGAGTAGGAAATCAAACTAGTCCTGTTACAATGAAAAAGAAGAATTCTTAACAATTGAAGATAAAATAAAGGAAATAATCAGAAACTATTTTATCTAATTATATGCTAACAATTGATAACTTAGATGAAATGAATGCTTACAAAAATATAAAATATTTGGATTAACAGAGCTATGTTATTTAAATAACAATATCATAAAGAGAAACTGAACACGTCAACAACTTGAACTCCCAAAGAATGGGGAAAAAACCCATAGGACCAAAATAGATTAAGAAAATAACTTCTATCAAACAAAATAACTTCTGTCAAAGAAATATTACATACTATTTGCAAAAGTATGGGAAAAAAATCCCTTCAAACACAATCCTGATACATGAAAAACATACAAAGACAAAACTAAGAAAAAAACTATAGAACAATATCCTCAATGAAAAATAATATAAAAAAAAATTAAATAAGATACTAGCAAGTAGACTAGAGCCTATAATGTCGGGTTAGCTTAATATAAAAAATTATAAATATGGTAGAGAATATTAATAACAAAAATAACCACATGATCAACATGATCACTAGATGCTAAAAAGACTTTTGACAAAATCCAACATATGTTCCCATTAGAAAAAAAAAAAAGACAAGGAATAAGTGGGCTTTCCTCAATATGTTAAGTAATATCTAAGTGAAAGCAAGAGCTTTCATTATATGTGATGGATAAAAGCCAACAACCTTTCCAATAAGATTGGGGTGAAGCAATGACATCTATTATCACCACTACTATTTGATGTCGTATTAGAAACATCACCTACAGCATAAGATGAGAAAAAGAAATTAAGAGAATAAAATTAGAGGAGAAAGAAGATGATCACTTTTTGTAGGTGACATGATGCTCTATCAAGAGAATCCTAAAAGATCAAATAAAAAAAAATTAGAAATCCAAATTAAAGCAAATCTGAGGTTTCACTTCACATCCATAAGACCGACAAAGATGACAAAACACAAAAAGGTCAATTATTATAGAGGCTGTGGGGGGGGGGCAAAAAAAAGGCACATTAATTCACTGTTGGTGGAACTAAGAAAATATCCAGCCATTCTGGAAAGCAATTTGGAACCATGCCAAAGAAGTCAGCACGTTCTATGAAACTGTATATCTCCTTTAAAAATCCTTCAATACTTACCATTAGGTCAATATACCAAACACATCTAAGACAGAAAAAAGATCCATACTTACAAAAATATTTACAACAGGTTTTTTTGTAGTGGTAGTAAAAGCAGCAAAGAACTGAAAACTAAATGGAGACGGGAATCACTTAAAAAATTATGATATATGAACATAATATCATTGCAATGTAAGAAATGAAGAAATGGACCGTTTCAAAGAAACGTAGGATGACTTGTATGAACATAAGGAAACAGAACTGAGCAAACCCAGAAGAACAAATTTATACAATAACATCATAAAAACAACTCTGAAAGGCTTGAAAGCTATGATCAGTGCAATGACCAACTATGATTCCAGGGTACTGATAACGAATCATGCTACCCACATCTTGCAGAATAAGACATACATTTTTAAATACAGATTATGTAGGTATTTGTTTCGCTTGATGTATTTAATACAAGGGCTTTGTTTTTCTCTTTTTATTTTCCAATGGAGTCTCCTCATCGAAAGGTTCAGGGGAGGAGGAGAGGTTTCTCTGAATTTAGTTTTTTTTTTTACTCTAAAGAACTGAATCAAGGAGTGTCTCAAATTTAAAAAAAAAAAAAAACTTGTGAAGTATGCTCCTTGAATGTCCATAGTTTAGAGCTCTATAACTTAATTTTTATTATGGCCTATCGTGTAAGATAGGTGACATTCTTTTTACAATGAACATAAGACTTTACATGTTTATATTTAAGATGACATTGCCATAGATAACAGTGACCAAAAAAGGATTATTCCCTTAACATTCTACTTATGAAAGAAACAATTCACCGCAAAAAGCCAAAATGCAATCATTTCTTTGTTCTCATATGCATGTTTTCTGCATTTTTGTATATTGCCATAAATATGTCGATTTGTGTCTAGTAATTTATAAGAGTCTTGACCTTTTTAATCTTATAGTATCATGGGAAAGAAGCTGTCAAAACATCACTTCTTCAAGTCATTTCCTACTAGAGTCCAAACTATATACACACTCCACTTTGCATCTGCTTCTCTGCCTGGTTTCAACTCCAGGGAACAAGATTCCTATTCCAGGATAAGGTCATCACTTCCTTGTTTTTGTTTGTTTTGTTTTTTTTGCTAGGCAATGGGGTTAAGTGATTTGCCCAGGGTCACACAGCTAATAAGTGTCAAGTGTCTGAGGCTGTATTTGAACTCAGGTCCTCCTGACTCCAGGGCCAGTGCCCTATCCACTGCGCCACCTAGCTGCATCTGGTCATCACTTCTAATCTCACCACCAGGCTGTTAAATCAAGTTTTGACTGAAATCATCTTCCTGAGCCTCCCTCTTCCTCTTACTAGAGGGTTGGAGGGTGGGATACCAAATTCCTCCCAATGCCTTTCTCTGTAAATGGTAGAAACTGACTTTCAGTTCACTCCACTTTACATCTACTGCTTTGCCTGGTTTCAACTCCAAGGAACAAGGTGCCCCCAGGAGAAGTACTGCCTAGAGGTGCCTCCCTTGCCCCATTTTCCTGCCTCCTTTTGTGTGTTATCTCCCCCTTTAGATTGTAAGCTCAGTTTTTCATTTTAATTGTATCACTAGTACTTAGTACAGTGCCTGGCACATAGTAAGTAGCATCTAATAAATGTTGTTAGATTGGTTTGGACATATAGCAAGTAAAGTTATCTTTAAATATAAAGGAAAATAATAGAAGCAAAAAAGTTAGTTCATTATCAAGACACTGACAAGCTAATATCAGACCACAAAAAATTCATTCTTACTACATACTCTTACAACTGCTACAGAACTCTTATCTTTCAATGCTAAAAATAATACAGAAGATTCAAGCTTTATTCTGAAAACAGAAGACTGATATGATGACAAAATATTTATATAATGCAAAATTGATCTAAATCAGAAAACATTAAAGATACCATTATAGAGAAGGAACAGCAGTTCCTATGAAAGTTTACCACTTAAGAATTGGTCTATTCAATAGTATTCCAAAAAAAAAAAGGGAAGAAACAACTATGTACAAATTGAAGAAACTTTTAAATGTTCACCTAAAAAAAGATAATAAGCTATTCCTACTTCTGCCAATATTTGAGAAACATAAACAACTGCACAACATGACATTCTGATACAATCCAAAAGCCAAAGGGTTGCTGAAGATAGACAGCCCTTTCAAATGCTGGAATTTCTAATGTCCGTGACAGTATCCTCATTTCCACCTATCATTATTACCATAAGCATGGCTAAAGTTGGAAAGAAGTTATACCTTGTTTTCTTCTTTTCCATTCCTGTTAAGTCGGTGCTACCGTATTAATCAATCTAGTCTCTTAAACCAAGGCAGGGCAGGGGGAGATGAGAAGAGAAAAACCAGAAAAGATCTTTTGCAGAAAGTGAGATTTGAGCAGAAGCTTTTTTTTTTAAATTAACTTTATTTTTTTGGTGTTCCTACTCTCCCTCAACTGAACAACAAAATAAAGAAAAAAAGAGTGTAAAATAAGGGGGAGGGAAATAAAAGGAGGAAGAAGAAGAGAAAATGAGAATAAAAAGGAGAATATAAAAGAAAAATAATGAGAGAATGGGAAAGTAGGGGAGGGGGTAAGGGAGAGAAAAGGATAAAAGAGTGAGAGGAAGACGAGAAGAGAGGGACGGAGGGGGTGAGGAGAGGAAAGAGGGAGAGGGGAAAGACTTCATAACAACATGCACAGTCAGTTGAGCAAATTCCTTCACTGGCAATATCCTAAAACATACATCTCATTCTGCACTGTAAGTTCATTACCACTCTGTCAGGTTGCAGAAAGTAGCTTCATTTTCAGTCTTCTATAATCACAGTTCGTAATTCCATTTATCAGAGATTTTCAAAATTGTTATGTAAATTGTACTTCTCATTTTGCTAACTTTTACTCTGCATCAGTTCATGTAAGTCTTCCCAGGTTTCTCTGAAGCTATTCATTTTGCCATTTCTTATTAATAAAATAATATTCCATTATAATCATATACCATAAATTGCTTAGACATTCTATAATAAGTAGGAACCTCCTTAAACTACTACCTTTTTGCTACTATGAGAAGAGCAGCTATAACTATTTTTGTACATATGGGGCTTTTTTCTCTTTTTTTGATATTTTTGTGGTATAAACCTAATAGTGGTATCACTAGACATATGCCTAGATTATGTACTATTAAGTGACTTTTTAGTAATAGTTCCAAAACGCTTTTCAGAACTAATTCACAGCTCCATCAACAATGTGTTAGTGTACCTGTTTTCCCACAGATCCTCTTATATTTGTCATTTTCCTTTTTAATCATCTTGGCAAATCTGATAGGTATGAGATGGAATTCCAGAGTTGCTTTCATTTGCATTTCCCTAATTACTAGTGTTTTGGAGCATTTTTTCATATGGTTGTTGATAGCCTGGATTTCTTCTTTTGAAACTGCTGGTTCATATACTTTGATCATTTATCTATTGAAGAATGGCTCATATTCTTATATTTTTTAATCAGTTCTTTATCTATATTGAATATAAAGCCTTCATCAAAGAAACTTCCTACTAAGATTACCCCCTTCCAGTTAACTGCTTCCATTCTAATTTTAACTGCACTGATCCTGTTTGTGCAAAAACTTTTAAATTTTATATAATCAAAATTGTCCATTTCATCTTCTGTGATTATTTCTATAACTTGTTTGATCATAAGCTCAATAGCTGTAAAGGGCAATTCCTTCCTCTACTTTGCTTGTAATGTCATCTTTTATGACAAAGTCATTTATCTATTTGGCATAATCTTGGCATATGGTGTGAGAAGCTGGTCTATAAACCAGCTTTGCTATAAAGACTGCTTTATAGTTTTCCTAGCAGTTTTGTCAAACAGTGAGTTCTTATCTCAGTAGCTGGGATACTGGAATACCTAGTAGCTGGGTTTATCAAACACTAGACTACTACATCTGTCTCCTCTGTATGTTATATATCTAATCTGCTCCACTGATCAACCTCTATCTTTAATCAGTACCAGATTATTTTAATGGTTACTATTTTGTATTATAATTTGAGATCTAGTATTGCTAGGCTCCCTTCTTTCTCCCTTTTTAAATTACTTCCCTTAAGATTCTTAATCTTTTTTTCCTCTAGGTAACTTTCAATTTTTTAAAAATGTTTTTCCTAGCACTATGAAATAATCTTTTTGATTGGTATGGCAATTAAATACGCAAATTAATTTAGGTAGCATCGTCTTTTAAATTACATTGGCATGACCTACTCATGAACAATGAATGTTTCTTTAATTACATAGGCCTCTTATTTTTGTAAAGAGTGTTTTATAGTTGGATTCATATGTGTGTCTTGATAGATTCCTAAATGTTTTATACAGTGTCATTATTTTGAATGGAATCCCTTTCTATCTACTATGTGTTGTTTGCAACATAAAGGAATGCTGATGATTTATGTGAATTTATTTTATACCCTGAAGTTACTGTTTAAATTTATGTTAGTTGACTTTTTAAAGTCTCAGTAAATCATCATATCTAAAAAAAAGTAATAATTATATTTCCTCTATGCCTATGCTTATTCTCTCAATTTCTCTTTCTTATCTTACTGCTATGTGTTGTTTGCAACATAAAGGAATGATAATGATCAGCTTTACTATATCTCTGATCTTACTGGAAAAGTTTCAAAGTTTTTCCATTATATATAATGTTAGCTCCTGGTTTAAGAGAGATATTATTTACTGAATCTTGAAGGAATCCAGGGAAGGAAGTAGTGAGAGAATTTCAGGCAAAAGGACAGCTAATGAGAAAGCATAGAGTCAGAAGGTGGAACATCACATACAAAGAACAGCAGGAATGCCAGCATTGCTGGATCAAAGAATACATAGAGGGGAGTAAGTGTAAGAAAACTAGAAAGGTAGGAAGAGACCAGGGCTTTAAATATCAAACAGGATTTTGAATTTAATCTTAGAAGTAATGGAGAGTCACTGGAGCGGGGAAGAGTATGACCTGGTCTGATCCACGCTTTCAGAAAATCACTTTGTCAAATGAAGAGGAGGGATTGGAAATGGGGGGAGTGGTGGGGCAGAGAAGGCAGAGAAACCAAATAGATAGCTATCGCAATAGCCCAGGCCTGAGATGATAAGGGTCTTTAGTAAGATGAAAGATGTGTGAGAAGAAAGATAGGGAACACACACAGGAAATACTGTCAAGGTAGAAACAACAAGACATAACAACAGATTGTATATGGGGGTAAAAGTAAAGTGTTAAAGATGACACCAATGAGGCAAGCCTTGGTGACTTAGAGTATAGGTGGTGCCATCAAAAGTAACAAGAAGGTTTGGAAGAAGAGAGAGTTTAGGAGAAAGATAGTAAGTCCTTTTTTGGATATGCTGAGTTTGAAATGTCTATGGGACAATTAGTTCGAGACATACAAAAGGCAGTGACATGAAATTAGAGTTCAGGACTGAATATAGAGATCTGGGAATCATCTGCATAGATAACTGAACCCATGGGAGCAGAAGAGGTTACCAAGTGAATAGTATAAAGGGAGAAGATAGCTCAAAATAAGGCCTTAGGGTATATGGCCTTAGGAATCAAGGGTGTATGAGATATTTTTGCCTTAGCAAGAAGGGCCACTTTTTCGTGGTGGGGCAAGAATGAAGGAGGAGATGGTGGAGAAAAGCATCTGAGTGATTCAAGATGATGAGGAGGGGAAAAAAGGGAGCTCTTGCTCAATGTACTCAAGTTTTGGCAAAGTATGAGGAAAGTCCCTTACCTAAAAGGGTGAGAGGAGTAGGGGTACCATGGGAAACTTAAAGAGGGAAGAAGAGGTTTGGACTAGTTGCTGTGGTGAGTGGAATGATAAAGTGATTATGAAAGGTATAGAAGTAGTATCTTGCTTCAATCAGTTAAGATTAGATATGGTGTGATTTTCTCTATTTCCAGTATTACATTGTCTTTGAACCCTTAAATCTGATAGGTCTTTAACCTAATAATGAAGAGAAGTTTTCAAACTCTTTCTTCAAGAAGCAACAGTTTTTTCTCCATTATATTACATCACTATGAGATAAGGTTATATAAGGCTTCCTTGGAGGTTTCCTAAAATACTTTATGTTTCAGCCAAATCAAAACTCATTAGTATAGAAAAATACATACAAATTTTAAAACTTTAATATAAGTTTTCTACTCACTTATTAACTAACACCTCACAAATTATCAATCCAAAAACCTGGCCAACTGCCATCAAATTTATATGCAGCTTTGTAAAACTGAAAGTTAGTATTCTAAGAATAATTTAATGTTATGATTTTTGAACCACAACACAATTACTAAAACAATCTTGACTAAGAAATGTAACTGATACACTTGTAAAATATGTTCAGGATATGAACTTTGATCAACCATACACAGAAATCATCCAAAAAAAGTATTCATTTACATTTCTGAAGTAAAACAAAGAATGGCAGAATGAAAAATAAACCAAAAATGAAAGAGTTTACAGCAAATTAGTGACCTGGAAATGGACTCTGAGAAATAATCATCCACACTAATATCACATTACTAGCTATACTGACTTACTTGCTGTTCTGTGCAGATGACAGTCCCATCTCCATGCCTCTGCACTGACTAAACCTCATGTCTGGAACACACACTCCCTCTCTGCTTACCTCTACCTCTAAGAATCCTGGGTTTCCTTCAAGTATCAGCTCTCACATTACTTTCTATATAAAGTCTTTCCTGATTCCCTAAGAAACTAGCACTACTTGTCTCAAAACTACAATGCATTCATTTGGTGTATACTATACTTATATATGTACATTTGGTGTATACTATACTTACATATGCACATATTATCTTCTCTGTTAGAATGTAAGCTGAATGAAATTTCACTTTTGTCTCTCAATTCCCAGCACTTACCCTAATGCCTGGCACACAGCAAATATTTAATAAACATTTTTTGACTTGATTGAGTATTTGAGCCTAAACTAAATTAAATTTCCTCAAAGGCAGAAACAGAAAAAAAAACTAGCAATGATTTTTAACTTTAGTCATATTATATGATTTCATTATTTTTTTAAGAATCCAGCAAAAACAGTTTGAATCAGCTATAAACAGATTCATCTATAAAAGAAAATTCAGTAAAACAGAGTTTATGTTTTACCTGGCATATTTTTCAGGAGTTTTGCATTACACATATGTCCTTTCCGTATGTCAGTGAGGATATATTCCATCCGTTTAGCTCGCCAAAGAAAGTTAAACACCCTTAGATAGTGACTCATGCACTCTCTAGTAAACACCTGAAAAGAACAGCAAAGTCTTAAAGTATTGCCAACATTTACAAAGACATATTTTATGTCTCAGCAGTTTTATAAAGAAAATTTATTAACACCTAATCTACTACAAGATGGCAGTACAATCAATATAACTACGAACAAAATGTACAATTTACACAAATGTGAAGTTTTGAAAAGAAATGATCAAATATATCTTCAATTAAAAGACAAAAATGCTATTATTAAAATCCTATTAGAAGGGCAGCTAGGTGGCCCAGTGGATAGGGCACCAGCTCTGGAGTTAGGAGGAACTGAGTTCAAATCCGCTCTCAGACACTTGACACTTACTAGCTGAGTGACCCTGGGCAAGTCACTTAGACCCACTGCTTAGCCCTCCCCAAAAAAAATCCTATTAGAACATAACTTGTTCTTCCATAAATTTGGATATCTCAAAAGTAAAATACTTTATATTTGGCTTTGGGGTAGATATATTGCCACACTAAGACATTCATTCACCATTTACCAGAACTTACTATTCTTATATATAACATCTCATCTCCAAATCTTTGTATAGGCTGTTGTCCTTGCCTGGAAAGTTCTTCATTTCACCTCTAGGAACTGCAACTTCAAATATCAGCTCAAGTGCTAGATCCAATAAAAAGCCTTTCATAATTTTCCCAATTGTTAGTTTTGTACCCCCATCTACAAAATTACACATTTTATATTTACTTATATGTGTATAGAGTATTTCCTCCAATTAAACGTAAACTCCTTTAGGGCAAGGACTATTTTTTTGTTTTTGTTTTTGTCTTTGTATTTCTAGTACTTAACACAGTGTTTGGCATATAATAAGCACTTGTTGAACCTGAAGTGGTCAGCAATATTTCTGTAGTAGTCAAATATATGTCAAGGAAGCAAGGTGTTTTAGTGAGAACACTGGATAAAAAGAGTTAGGAGATAAAGTTTCTTGTTCAAATACTTACTCTTTCACTGGGAGACCCTAGACAAATCACTTTACCTCTGTAAGTTACAGTTTCTTTGCCTAAAAAAGGTAGAAGCTGGACTAGAAAATCTCTAGGGTACCATCTATCTCTAAAATTCTATATATGACTCTGTTTATTTTTGTGTGTGGCACAACTGTGAATGTTAAAAGAGCTCAGAGAAGAGAGAACAAGATCTGGAGGGGTTATAGAAGACTTCTTGGATAAGACTGACCTTGAATGTAAAAGAATGGGTAAAAAGATGTTTCAAATAAACTTTACTGAAATCTTATGTTTTTATAGCCCCTACATTTGCCAATTCATTGTTTGCCTTCCCCCTCACAAAGAGTGATCCCTTCTAACAAAAACATTTTTAAAGGGTAAAAACCAGTTCTGCCAAATCAAACAACATATTTAAAAATTCTGACATAGGCATTGTTCTACGCCCACAATCTGCCTACCTCTGCAAAGGGGAGGAGAGATACCTTCTATCTTTTGTGAATGCCAAACTTGATCACCATAATTCTGCAGCATTCAGGTTCAAATGAGTATAGTCCCAAGAGTTAAGCTGATGTTTATAAACTACATAAAACTATATAAAAGTTGTATGTACTCTGTGCCTATTTCCCACTAATCTGTCCAGATCTCTGGAGAAGAAGTCCACACAGGACTGAGGGTCATTCTATAACATACCTTATTTTATGATTTGCTATGATCAGCAAATTCTGGAGCCAGTCTGTTGATGATTAGCTAGGTTGGTCTTCAGAAAGCAAAAATGATCTGCTAACAGGACTATAACTAGATAGTTATCTGTTACCACAAGTTCTATCTACATGATCAGCTGAACTTCTTTACTGATAAAAATCAATAATACTTCTCTTTTAAATATTTCATTGCTCATAATTACTCAGTGGTAATGTATGACATATCATTTTAGCCCACCATTCATCTCTCCATTGGAAATAATCTGCAATTTCTTAGGGACTGAAGGATTCCATGTTTCAGAGGCACAAAATATCACATAGACACTGGTGTTTAAAAAAGTTTTCCTTTGCTTTTTATTCCTGAAAAAAGCTTGGGGTAACAAATACAATCCATCCTCTTCTGTTTCTCCTACAAAATTCTGGGTGTACTAGCTCTTTTTCCATTTGCAGTGTCTAACTGTAGTGGGAACAACATCCTTAACACTTTCCCCCATGCAACTAGTCCAAGTTAGGCTAGTTTTTCCCTAAGACAAAGGTGTTTCTAAGATTTGATTGACCCAGAGGTCTAATGCTCCAGCTTTGACTTCCATGACATAGCTTCCTGATTGAGTCTGGCCATACAGATGTTGCTTTCTGAACATGAATGGGCATGTGGAGTTCATAGATGTCAAGTTGAGGCTCTTTAGACTTGGAGGATGTCCCCAATACAGAATGTCCTATGAACATTATACAAGTCACCACAATCTGCTGTGGTAGCCAGACGTGTTTCCATATGGAGACAAGGTGGGGTCTATGTCCACCTAAGCTAAGTTTTGGAATATCTTTGTTGAATCAAGGTCTAGCGCAGATAATAACTCTTTCATAAAATCTTCTTTGATAATCTTCCTGGAAGTAATTTTCCCTCTTCTGTGGTCCTGAGCTACAGTGTTTGTATTTATCCTGTTATTACTTCTCTCATTCTGCTACAAAAATATAAGTCCCTAGAATGAATGTGAGGACTACATCTTGCACATCTTCATGTGTTCTGCAATGTTTACCAAATAATAAATACTCATAAACACAGGTTCAATTAAATTTGTAACTGCTATATTGCTGTTATGCAATTTGGTTTTTCTTTGTTGATTCAAAATCTTGTGATACATGAGGGCCATCATTATAAATACTAATTCTCACTACACCAGTATTATAGATATCTACATAGCAGACAGGTCTGAATATCTACTGAATATGAACATGTTTCAAACATTTATCATTTTTCCCTCTTTTAAACTACTTCTTGATATATGTTTTTCTTGTTCTTTGACTATTTTCCAAAAGATAGAATGTGGAAAAAATTCTAGTTTTCACCAAGTGTTCAAAGAGTTTCTCTATAGTGTTAAATGAACAACAATATATGCCTTTGCATTGCTATTCAGTCCTGTAACATTATGAAATAATTTAGAGATCACACATATAGATAATGTTCAGTGATTTAAAAGATTTTCTCCACAGGATACCTATTTCTCTAAGCACTTAAGCTTCTGTAAAGCATTCATCTAATTTAATATGGTATCCTTTACACTATGCAAAAATATCAAATGTACATCATCTAACATGAGTACTTGCAAATACATTTCTTTTATATTAAATCTTAGATTATTTTCTAAGCCTTATAGGAAAACCTAATCTCTGCTTGATTTTAGCCAGCAAAAAAATGCATAGCAAAAATATGCATAGTTTGTATAGAAAATAGACAGAAAAAGTCATGTTATTTAGAATGATGCACTTAACAAAATGTACTTTAGTAGGTTATTCAGGGAAGATAACTAAATGTCTATAAGCTAAGTATGTTAATAAAGTCAAATTTAAGAATAAATCATATAATTTTAATTATTATATAAGTCAGGTTAACAGTACCAATTTAGGAATTTAAAGGAAGAAAAATTTCACTAACAGTCAATATTTCACAGAATTAATATGACGCCAGTAGCACAGGAGCTGTTAACCTAATTTATCATGCTAGAAGGGACACTGACATGGCTATGGCAATAGTGATTTAAATTTTAGAGGTATAAGAAATCAGTGTGATTCAGATCATTTGGATTAGGGCTCTTCTAAGATTTCTAGGTAGATAATAAGATGTCCAAACAATATTAGTTTTAACTATATTGTAATATAAAGTTTGGCCAAGTGAAGATATCAAATACCTAATTTTTGATCTATTGATTCTAAGTTCAAAAAGATACTAGTCAATAACAATATGTTAAAACCTCTGCAAAAAAAAAAAAAAACCAGCCATGTTAAGAAGAGCTACTTCTGCCTTTACACATCTGTAAGAAGACAACTATGCTGGTCAAACTTTTGTTCTTTGATAAGTGTTAAAAGAAATAGTACATTTCTTTATATATGGTAAAAAGCACTTTGAACAATAGTACAGCTATTTTCTCATCAGTTCAAATGAATACTACATATCAAATTTTATTTAAGTAGTACAAATATGATTCCCCTGAAATACATTTTATAGTTTCTTGCAAATTATCCCAAATTAGTTGCTACAGTCTAGGAATAATAGAATAAAATGAACAATCCATTTATTAAGTACTTGCTGAAATCTACAAGAGAACAAATGATTTATTTTTTAAAAGAATGTTTTTAATAATGGGGCATTTTAGCACTCATTAAAAATTTAAAGAAATTGAAGTTTTGGCTTAAGTGTTCATTCAATGGGTATATCCCCGATGCCAAGTGATCACTTTAATCAGAATTTCTTACAGTAGAAAGTCCATTTAAAAATAACAAAATATTTAGCCATCTAAGCAACTATGAATGCTATACAAATACACAAAATGATCTTACAGTTGCAATTGGTCCATCAACATGATAGTCTAGGCTGAACACATCCCATCCAGTATCACCTGGAGATACCTAGTATGAAAAAAAAATTGTGCTAAAGATCTTATTTATTCTTCCTAAGGAGAAAACAAAGCAAAATAATGTGTAAACTGTGAAAATCGTCACAATGTGGTAACAGTAGACAGATTTGTTTTGTAAATAAGTAAGTTTTGGGTTAATTTCCATTTTTTTCTATTGACAAAAAATATACATAATTAAGATATGCCTCATATAATTTAAAAAAACACTTCAAACAACGAAAGGCAAAAAACTACTTATCTTGATTTTTATTACAAATGAACAATTATCATGCCTCTGAAAAATCTATTCTACCACTAAACACATCAATTTGATGATAAATTATATTCAACATTTTATAATCTGTCCCTTGCCCACCCCCCAAAATATCTTCAGTGCCAGTAAAAGTATTAAATGCAACATTCTATTTTAACACAAAATTCATTCTGATAACCTTTTTTGTAACTGGCATATATCGTTTTAAATAGGGACAAGGTCAAAATACCTCCAGAAGCCTAACATCCAGTCGTTTAAGGATTTCAGGACTGTCAAACTGTGCATTAGTTGCCCTGACAGCAGTTTCCAGAATTCCTGTCAAGTTATGCTGATACAAAGTGGTAGCTGGACGGACAAGCTCTGGTCTGACAGATAAAAAGACACATTTAAAGAAATAATTAGGTGCTTAAAAAGTATTTTGATAACTAAAGCATCACAACACAGGATAAATTTACCTGGTTTTAAGATAGGATATCTCCAATTATTTCAAACATTATCACCAAAATCGATTCCCAATACTTGGCATACCTCAAAACAAATTTAGTTTTAATTCACTTTGAGCATTCAAATATCACAACCCTCAAAAGGCTATAAAGTGCTCCATTATAAGATGTCTGCATTTTCAAATGCTTATTTATCATATATATTTCCAAATAAGTGAGATAACATTTTTACCCGTTAGAATTCATTCATTCAATAAGGATTCATCAAGCATTTATTATGTGTTTGGCACAGATTTAAAAACTTAAGAATAAAGCCTTTCATCATCAATTATAAACATATCCCTTTCATTTCATAAGGCCCTGACATACCTATATACAGACATGTGCACATATGTGTGTGTATACATACACAGATATTCATAGATATACACACAAATAGGTTTTGCCATCACACACACACACACACACACACAGAGTTAGCTTGTCAATTCCTCTATAATTAGTTTAAGGAAGATATAAATATCAAATTCCCCTAAAGAAATACAAAAACATACCTTTAGGAAGAAACAAATGTAAATACTTTAGCATAATAAACTTATTTTATAGCTCTAGATTATACCAAATGTACCAAATTCTAACTTTATATTCCAAATGATGATTTCACTCTCTCACACACACACACACACACACACACACACACACACACACACACACAC
>NW_020954559.1:37482038-37482867 GCF_900497805.2 Vombatus ursinus
CACACACACACACACACACACACACACACACACACACACACACACACACGGCAGCTAGGTGGCATAGTAGACAGAGTGCTGGGCCTGGAGTCAGGGAGACATGAATTCAAATCTGCCTCTGTTTGTCTCAGTTTCCTCAACTGTAAAATGGCAAAATAATAGCATCTAGCTCCCAGGGTAGTTGTGAGGATCAAATGAGATACTAATTATAAAGCACTTAGCACAGTCAGTGTCTGGCACATAGTAAGTGCTACATAAACTTACTAATCATAATTATCATTGCTATTGTTATTATTTAATTACAGCAGCCTCTATAACTACAAAGTCATTTCTTTTAAATAGTGGCTTTTAAAACTTTTCACATATATCAACTTAAAGAGTCTGGGCATCTCATAAAACAAAATTTTATAAGAATCAAAGGCTGCTTCACCCTCTAAAGAACTTTTTTCCACTACATGGTTCAAAAAGCATATTGACCTTTATAGGTAGTAACTATTTTCAGAGATGTTACCATGGTCAGTATAATCATTATCAAGAAGAAAAAAAAAGCAGGTGAGTTGTTTTGTTTTTTTAAACCATGGCAGCTAAGAGAATGGGACTCTTTCCTTTGTATGTAAAGATGCTGCCAAATGCAGTTGGTATTACTATGCACAGTTTTAGCTTACAACACTCATAATGACCAATATTCTTCACACTTAAATCTGCCCTTAGCATAGCACCTTAATTACTATGTACTTGAATCAAGAAACAGTTTGATATCCTGATGCCCTCAAGTAAAACAAACACACACACACACACACACACACACACACACACACACACACACACA
>NW_020954559.1:37482877-37527720 GCF_900497805.2 Vombatus ursinus
ACACACACACACACACACACACACACACACACACACACACACACACAAACTAAGTGATTTTCATTCCAGTTACATTCCAGCTTGAGTTACTGAGTTCCTATGGGATCCATAGTCTGGATTGTTTCTGGAACCATGAAAAATTCCTGCACTGATCCAGAGTTAGTCATATTAAGAACATTACCCTGGAACTAAAGCCGCCAAGTAGAATGTCAATACACTACAAGAAGAAGTTGGTATTGTTTAACATCAAACTGTCAATGCAAACTAAAAACCCGAAATGTAGTTTTAAAAACTTACCTAAGTTTTCTTTTCTGGTGCCTTTTGTGATGAGCTAAAGAAAAGTTAATTCTGTATTTATGTCACAACTCTCTATATAACTTTGTATATTGTTATCTGTGTACATGTTGCTTCCCTCAACAGAATGTAAACTTAATGGCAAGAACTGTTTCATTTTTGTCTCTGCATAACTAGTGCCTCTTCTAGTGCCTGGAACATAATAGGTACTCCAGAAATGACTGTTGGTCATTTATATGCTGAAGCAGCAAAATTAAGACTCACAGCTTACACTTCATCATCCCAAAAGTTTATGTTGGCAACTATCAACAAAGATAACAAGGTGGTTTCCTTTAAATATCTTGCAATTCTATTTTTCCTTTTAAAATTTTATTTAAAAATATATCTTGCAAAAGGGCAAATCATTGAGTTTTCCTCTTGACTACACATAAATATTCTTATAAGCAAGTCATATGAGTTACACCAAAAGTTTTCTTTTAAAACGCTATTTCTACCACATGTTTAGAAGCATAATAAATATGTATTCATATTTTTCTTACTTAAGCAAGTCCATTAAGTGCCTTATAAAATCTCCTTGACCAAGAAGTAAATATCGCCGCATAGCCTGCATGTGCTCCAATAAACTGTATTTTTTATTAAGAACATCCAATAAGTATTTGCTGGTCTCAAAATAAGCTGCATCAATTTTTCCCTGAAATGCATTTTCCAAATCTGTGAATAAGTCTGCAGCTGCAACAAAAAAAGAAAAGTATATATGTATACTTTATTTGCATTTTAACCAAATCAGGAAACCGAAAAGACATATAGATATATACATATGTCAATAATGAACATTTTTAAAAATCCTACTCTTCTGAACTGAAATGCTGTTAGTACTAGACAATATGTGAAATCATAACCATTTCATCATTACCAAGTAGAATCATTGGTAACTTTCAAAAAATCTAACACCCAGTTGAATTTACAGCAGACTAGTATATTTTACATAATATCTACAGCTGATAATTTAACAGAAAAACAGATGATCAGTACACAATAAGCAGAAACCAGTGGTACTTGAAATCATAGATACTGCAGTTCAAATAACGTCCCCTAAAAACAAGCACATCGATTTCATTAAAAATATAATGCTATCAAGTACAAAGTAACATGCTATTGATCTACTACTAACTATTTAAGAACCCAAAGACTGATGTAATAAGGTATTCTCAACTATATGTCAATCCAATGGAAATGAACCTCAGAAGAACTGCATTATAAACTCTAGCTATTATAAGGCAAGTGTTACTCCCAAATTCTACCACTACAGCTTCTGCAAACTAAAAGGAAACTATATAAGAGATGTCTTTTAGGAATGTATTTAAACAAACTTGGAAATAATGGGAAAACCCAGGGCTAATTAAAAAAATATTTTATTTGTTCTTTTTCTTTCTTTTTTTTTTTTGGCAATTGGGGTTAAGTGACTTGCCCAGGGTCACACAGTTAGTAAGTGTCAAGTGTCTGGTCTGAGGCTGGATTTGAACTCAGGTACTCCTGACTTCAGGGCCAGTGCTCTATCCACTGCGCCACCTAGCTGCCCCATTATTTGTTCTTCATACTAATAGATCCATACACATTTGTCTTTTATATTTTAAGGTAATCTGAATCTTTCCCTTGCTTTTTTTTTTCATTTTCAAGGAATACAAATGTAAAAAAAGAAACTTTGTCTAGTTATTAAGAATAGCTAAATTTAAAAGTCAGTGGCTTTTTTAAGTGACAAAAACATCCTGAGTGATGTTAATCTTCAACTGTTTGGTTACATTTGATTCAACACATATTTATTAAATAACTACAAAACACTACGCTAAGGGCTGGGGACATATAGAAGATGTAAGACATGGCCCTGCTTTCATGGAGCGAACAATTCAATAGAAAAGATAAAATTTTACATGAATAGTTATGATAAAACGCAGAAGGCAATAAGTACAAAGGAAAGGCACAGGCAAAAGGAGGTGATAAAGGTTTCTTAGGAAAGATGGCACCTAAATTTCAACAAGTAGAAATAAGTGACTGGAGGACAGAGAACAGAAAATTTCATTCAGGGTGATGGCATGAGCAAATGCAGAGAGACAGGAGAAGTCAGGCTGAGAACAGGAACCAGTAAATGATTCAGTTTAACTGGAAGTCTGAAAATAGCCAGAGAAATCTATTTAGCTGGAAAAGAGACAGCTATTTAGCTGGGGGGAAAAAAAAGGCTTGGAAAAGGCCATAAATGCCAGTATGCAGAGTTTATTTAGTAAGCAATGGATAAATATTGAAGGCTATTGAGTAGAAGAAAATCAGTACAATTCATTAGGAAGATTATTTCAATAGGAGCATAAAGGATGAACTCAAAAGTGAAGATACAAATAACAGAAAGATCAATAAATCAATCAGCAAGTATTTATGAAGCCCTTCTTTTGTGCCAGGCATTATGCTAGGCAATGAAAATACAAGCACAAAAAACTAATCAATCCCTATTCAAGTTTACACTCTAATGGGGAGAGACAAGTACATATAGAAATATACATACAGCATAAATGACTAAATACAAATAAATACACAGTAATTAAATATAAGGCAGTTTAGAAAGGACACTAGCAATTAAGGGGATCAGGAAAGGCTTCATGCAGAAGTTGGTGCTTGAACTGTCTTAGAGGAAGAGAGAAAACTCTATAAGACAGGAGATAAAGGAATGGCATAAAGAAAACTTATGAAAATGTATGGAGCATGGCCACTACAAAATGCATGGAGTCATAAGAGATGGAGTGTTTAGCATGAAGAACAAAGAAGGCCAACTTTGCTAGATCACAAAGTGTGGGAGGGAAAGTAATGTTTAAAGAAGCTATAAATATAGGTTAGGGCTAGATCTGGTAGGGCTTTAAGAGCTAAATAGGGGTGCTTATATTTTATTCTAAAGGGAATAGAAAGTCAATGGACTTGATTCATTAGGGGAGTCAAAAGGGCAGATCTGTGCTCAAGGAAAATTACTTTGGCAGCAGTGTAGGATATACTGGAATAGTGAGAAACTTGAGGCAAAGAGACTAATTGGGAGGCTGTTGGAATAATCTACATAAGAGATGATGAGAGAGAACAGATAAGCATATATATAAATATTTGTTTAAATTCATTTCCTTTTTTTAAGGAAGAAAACAGGGTAAGAAAACAAGGTGTAATTGAAAGGATTGGGGTAGGACTCAGGAATCCTAGATTCTAGTGCTAGTTCTGCCACGAGTCTCAATGTATGACTTTTTTGTTTCCCAATCTGTAAAATGATTACAGTAAATTAGATTTCTCAGGTTCCTTCCAGTTTAAGATGTCACTGAGAAAGCGTATAAAAAGAAAAAAGAAAGAAAGGTCAAGATCAGAGCATGGGGGGAAAAGTTAGGGAATCTGATACAGATGACAACCCTGCAATGAAGAGTGAGGAATGGTCAAACAAGTTGAAGAACTAAAAAGGAATAATGTCACAAAAAATCCAAGGAGGAGAGAGCATCCAAAAGGAGAGATGGCCAAGCATCAAATGCTGCTCAGTTCATGAAGGATGAGAAATTGACTTGGAAGATAAGCTAAGATTTGCTTTATTATACCATGAAAAGAAAGTTACAAATTATTAAAAACAGTCAATTGCCATACTTTTCTAAAAAATGTACAAACATAAAAATGTGTAATCATAAAATGTTATAAAAATTAGTAAAAGGAAAAAAGCAACATTGTATCCAGAAAAACATCTTAATGCACACAAGTACTTAGTGAACTACATGCTTTTTATTTTCAAGACTTCAAAAAGCATACTCAATAGCTGAGAAATGAATAATTAACTGAATGTTTTTAGCATCTGAATCAACATACCATCTTTTGGAGACTCTGTGGACTTTGTCACAGCTATCATCTTTGCAGTTGGTGTTTGATCATGACAAACTTGATGCAAGAAATTAATAGATTTTCCTATCAGAAGAACCTAAACAAGGACAAAAAATCCTGTGGTTATCTTCGTGGAAATTATAATAATCCCCAAAATTATGCACATCCACATGCAATATTCAAAAAATCTTAGCACAGTTTTATCAACACTTAAAACTGCATTAAGACATCATACAGAAATATACAGAGATTATATATAGAGTATATACAAATACATATGTAATACATAAAGTACAAATTTACTCATGTGAAAACCTAATACAATGCTAGTTGGTAGTCTATTTTTTTTAAACCACACTTTTGATTTCAACGGAACTCCCAGTGAGGACACTCCTCCCAATACAAGTGGACTCTGCAACTTTAGAGTCTTAGAGAGTTTGCCTGGAGCATTAAAAGATTAAGTGACAACCAGGTCCATAATCAGAATGTTTAAGAGGAAGAACTTGAACTTAAGTCTTCCTGTCTCCAATGCCAATTATTCATTATGCTATGTTTTCTTCTCCTCATAAATATTTGATTTTTTTTAAAGTTAACATATCCTATGGTGTCCCCACCCACAAAAAAAAAACCCAGCTGTTTTACAAGACATTCACAATATCATCCAACTGCTATCCAAGAAAATTAAATATCCAGATAATGAAGCTAGTTTTCTCTCTCTCTCTCTCTCTCTCTCTCTCTCTATATATATATATATATATGTATATATATATATAGCAACCCACTTATTTAAAAAAATAACATTAGTACAAAGAGCAATACAGCATTATAGCGAATCATTAAATAATACAAAAGCTCTTCTAGCCATACCTTTCTGGACTGGTCCATTGTAATAAAAGAAGGAATCATAGATTTTCTTAAAGTATACTTATCATGCCACAGTCGATCAGTTTTAACTGTAGGATCTGAAGCTACAAAAAACTGAAAGGGAAAGGGGAAAAACATCTTAAATATTAAGAAATAATATTATTTAGAGTAAAACTGACTGTCTAGAACATATGGGGAATATCATTCTAGTTAGCTATGATTTCTAGATAGTTTAAAGTTTATCCTTTAAGTAAAAATACTCTTTAGAAATGTTAAACATTTTGAATGGAAATATTCCTAAAACATATTACACATTTCCTCACATTCCTAAACAGCCATTTCTGCACATAACTGAGCTTTTATTTCTTCCTGGATTTGCATTATGATTTGTTTTCAAACTATGATATAAATTAGTAATGATTTCAAAACTTCCTGAGAGGTTCATGCCTTTTTTTCCCCAGGTATGTCTACTTTAATTTTACTGAGTTCATCCTACTGCAGTGTATCAGCCCTCACTGGGGTAGGGTGACTGCTTGTAGCAAGCCTTTGTCTTTTCAATGTGTTGATTCTAATCCATTGTGGATTTTGTTTGAAGATAAGCAAGTTTGTAAGAAGTGTGTATCAAGAGTCAGTCTGTGTTAGAGCTCACAAATAAAGTGCATGAGCATTACCCCTGACTTTATATTCACAGGTTTATCTCACACTCCTCTCTTTTCCATATTTTATGTGCCAGCCAAATCAGAATATTCATGACTATCAGAACTCATTCCATTCTATAATAACCAGTCATTAAATAATACTGTGACATCTTGTAAAGAAATTGAATGATGGAGCAGCTAGGTGGCAGAGTGGATACAGCACTGGCCCTGGAGTCAGGAGGACCTGAGTTCAAATCCAACCCCAGACACTTGACACTTACTAGCTGTGTGACCCTGGGCAGGTCACTTAACCCCATTGCTTAGCCAAAAAAAAAAATATTTAAAAGAAATTGGAATGACTGACACATGTATAGGAGAAATCATTTTGGAGGAGTAACTTAAAGGAAAGCATTTTGCTCTACCAATGTAAATATTTTTATAGTCAATAATAAAAATAGTGTATCTCATACTCTCTACATCTTTCAGTCAATCATGTGAATATAAAGAAAAGATGATGCAGGGGCAACTAGGTGGGGCAGTGGATAGAGCACCAGCCCTGAAGTCAGGAGGACCTGAGTTCAAATCTGACCTCAGACCAAACACTTGACACTTAGCTGTGTGGTCCCGGGCAAGTCACTTAATCCCAACTGCCTAAAAAAAAAAAAAAAAAAAAAAAAAACCTAAGAAGAAAAGGTGATGCAAACTAAGTGGCAGAGTAGATATAGCACCAGGCCCTGGAGTCAGGAAAATTCATCTCCCTGAGTTCAAATCTGGCCTCCCACACTTACTAGCTGTGTGACTCTAGGTCTTAACCCTGTTTGCCTCAATTTCCTCATCTGTAAAATTAGTGGGAAAAGGAAATAGCAAACCACTCCAGTACCTTTGCCAAGAAAACTTCAAATGAGGTCACAAAGAGTCAGACACAAATGAAATGACTGAACAACTGTACAGGATCATTTATAAAAGCCTGTGCTTTCACCAAGGATGCCCAAAAAGTAAGTAGAAGATTATTTTCCTAAAGACTTTATAAAGATGAGAAAGTAAGCATACAAGATTGTAATTCTTGATATTCTCATGGCTAGCATTTTTTGGTAATAAAATGTACATTTTTTCCATTCCTCCCCTCTTATATCCATCTTAAGAACTGATCGACACCTTTATAATTATGTCATTTAGCCAATGAGCATTTATTAAGTACTTACTATGTGCCAGAACACAGAATACAAATACAAGCAAAAGGATAGCCCCTACCCTCAAGGACCTTACATTATAATGGATGATGATATCATATGAAAAAGATGTCAAGGGGTGGTGGGATGGGGGTGATGGAAGGTACTCAAGAGCAAGGGCATGATGGAGAAGTATGGATTGCAGCCTGGTGAAAAACAAGGAGATGACAAGATTGGCTATCCTCCTTAAATGGAAGAATAACAGAGACCCGAGGGCATTTCTGAAGTGTGAATTCCAGGGCTGAAGGGATGGTGTGGAATAAAGAGTTTTCTAGGGCATGACAGAGGAATTTGGATTGCAGTCCAGTGGGAAAGGAAGAGATGTCTGGTCTAGGCGCCCTCCTTAAATGGAGGCTGTCATCCTCAAAAGAAATCTATTTTATGAATATTTAGTCTAGCCCAGATGCTTTTCCATCTTTTCCAGTCTTCATCTGCTTTTTGTCCTTCCAATTTCATCTTTAAACACTCTTGGAATAGCTTTACTTAGCTGTATCTCTTATCAGGTTTTCTATAAATTGCTTCTTACTCTTTCATAAAGTTTCAGGTTATCTTTACATGAGAATAAAATCAATTTCCTTAACTTTGTAATTTTTACTCCAAAGAGAACCTGCGCAAGAAGATGCCCTTCCAATGAGCTTCAACTCCCTTTTGTCTTGTTTTTGTATAAAGTAAGACAGTAAGGATTAATACAATTCAGTTCCTCCAGTATGTCTACTCACTATTGGTCACTGGGCACAAGACTAACATTTAGAGTATTAACTGTTAAATTAATGTTTATGGGTTATCTGAAAACACTAGATCTCTTTTCTGACACCTTGACAGCATCACTAAAGTAGACCTGCGAGGACAGAGAGCCATTTTATATTTTTGCATCAATGGGCTGCCATGACCAAATAAGTCATTACCAAGTGACCAACCTACTGGGTGATTCACCATTCTGTAAATATCTAGGTGGGTCCTTGGAAAACAATCTTTTGTCAATAGTACAAGTATTATAATGACTGGGGAGCTCAATCTAAGATTCCTAATTTAAATGCTACTTCTACTACTAAAGTATATGGTCAATAAATATTTACTGAATAGAATTTGTGTCATCTATTTTCACTACTCAGAGGTTTTGCTTAATTCCTAGTTATTGATTACATTCTACATGTTACCAATTCTTACGTATTTCGGATATGGATATGTACATACTACAAAACCCACAATGTGAAATCTCCATTTATAATATTCTCTGTCATATGCAATTTCGCAGGGTGGATAGTTGGTACAGTGGAGAGAGTGATGGGCCTGGAGTCAGGAAGACTTCCTGAGATCAAATCTGGCCTCAGACACTTACTAGCTGTGTGACCCTGGGCAAGTCACTTAACCCTGTTTGCCTCAGTCTCCTCATCTGTAAAATGAGATGGAGAAGGATATGCCAAACTACTCCAGTATCTTTGTCAAGAAAACCTCAAATGGGGTCATGAAGAGTCAGAAACAACTGAAAAACAACTCAACAATAACAAGAAATTCCTTATTGCTACTGGGATCAAATGAAAACTCTTGTTTGGCATTTAAAGCCCTTTACTATCTGACTCTAACTTATATTTTCTGAATTACTCCACTAAACTAGTCTACTTGCCACTTACTATATGCAAATTTGCATTTCTAATCTTGAAGTCTTTGCCCAATCTATACACATTGCTCTCCTTCTTTACCTTTTCCTCTCAAAATCCCTAAGTCTATTTAAGGTTCAAGTGCCATCTCCTACATGAAGACTTTCCTGATCGCTTCAAACGTTAGCGTTCCCCTACCAAATTTGTTGTTGTTGTTGTTATTCAGTCGTGTCTGACTCTTCCTGACCCCATTTGGGATTTTCTTGGCAGAGATCCTGGAGTGGTTTGCCATTTCCTTCTCCTGCTCATTTCACAGATAAGGAAGCCAAGGCAAACAGGGTTAAGTGACTTGTCCAGAGCCACAGAGCTAGTAAGTGAGACCAGATTTGAACTCAGGTAGATGAGTCTTCCTGACTTTAGACCTGGCACACTCTCCACTGCACTACCTAGCTGTACCCCCCACTCCAAATTATTTTGTACTTAACTTTGAATATATTTACTACTTATCTACTTTTTTTTCAAAATCATTCATTCAAAAAATGCTTACCATAGTAGCACTTAGAAGGTATTTGATAAATGCTTGTTGAATTGAAAACATCTTAATATACAGTCAGAATCAAGTCTGAATTAATGTTTGTGCCTATATTTACTATATTTATTTCAAATACACATCTTAAAAATAGCAATCCAGGTAAATCCTAAGTATACAGTACCTATCCCAAGTCACTCCAATACCATTTTTATTTAAGATTTTTAATTTTTACTGTTCTTATTAAAAGGAAATAAAAAATAAGGGGTAAAGTAGATTACTAAGGGGTAAAGTAGATTACTGAGGAATCACAGTTAGGGATATCATTATCCACATACTAGAAATGAGCATATCTAGTAGAAAAGAAGGGTTTCTTTTTTGGATATCTACCTCTAAACGAAATTAAAGGAACATTAAAAATTAAATTCAACTTCAGAGAAATCTACTTCTAAGCAATCAATACAAAAACAGAAAAGAGTTCAGAAAGTAGGAGATTATGCTAAATCTTAAAGTAACAAGGTGAGCTGTATGAAATTCACCATTCTATTTGGATAGGTTTCCTTTTGCCTACTTGGTCAGGTTGTACTAAACCTGGATTGATTAGGACTAGAGTTTTCCTATATTTGGTTTTATTTTTTTTTCATACATTACTTTAACTTTAATAGCAGATCAACTTCAGGCTCAAGGTTATTAACTTAACTGATGAAATCGAGAGGATCAATAATGACTTTTAGAGTGAATGACTATCAGTTTGAGCCTCAGCAATTATATTTGTTTTTTAACCTTCTTTCGAATTTCTTTAAACTTGACTAAAAACAGCATTCCACAAAACAGTTCTTTAATCTTACTGTCTAAGCATTTCAATATTTGTGTTTTAATCAGCTATATGGCAATGGCTTTATCTCTCTGGGTTTCAGTTTCCTCATCTGTCAAGGGAGGGTATTAGGCTAAATTGTTCAAGGTCCCTTCCAACTCTGATATACATCCAACTTGTATATTTCATTCATATATGTATGTATGTATATATGTGTGTGTACATGTACATATACATGTGAATACATATTACATATAAAATATGCTTCATAATATGTCTATTGCATTTCATCAACCTATTCCTAAAATATTAAATAAAAAGAAAAACGAATCAAGAGAGAGAAAAATTCATCTCTTTTACCCTGTAAAACAATTAATGCAAAGAAAAATCTCAGATTTTAAAATAGGAACATCCTAAATAGAAAAGAGTCCTCATAAATAATAAATATTAATGATATAATAGTGCCTATACTATGCAAGCAAATTTTTCCAAATACAATATAACTTTTACCAAAATACTGCTTACTTAGGATATGATCAATTTATACAGAGATTATAAGTTATCACAGAATTTGAAACTGGAAAGGACCTTAGAGGGCACCTAATCTAGTCCCCTGATTTTACTGATGAGCATCCAATGATGACTCAAAGACAGTAAGTGACTGGCCAAAGGTTCCATGGGTAACAAGGTACACAACAGGTATTCTGGCTCCAAAGGCAGTGCTTTCTAGACTACATTACAACATTATGTAAACCAACACATTTTAGAATTTAAAGGATGCTAGAAGATCCTGCTTGCTCCAAAACATATTCCCCACTAGCTTTTCATAATGCCATCCTCCCCTAAATGGTCTCAAATACTCCCAAATAGAGTTATTACTCCAGTCAGATAAAGTCAGGTCATTTTGTCAGCCAAAAAAATCTTCCACTTGGCAAGTCATTATTGCTAGGTTGCCTACTTTAGGAATGTCTTCTACTCCTACCTCTACTCTTTTCTGAATCACCCCCCGCACACACACACATACCTATATTCTTCCTTGCTAGAAACTTTTCCTAGCTAAATGAGTCCTTATCAGCCTATTGTAAGAGAGGTGAGAAATCAACAAGATACATTTAAATAAGACCATACCCCTTTCTGAGAAGCATATGGCCCTCTTACATATTATGGAATGACCTTGCTGTGTAGTACTAACCCAGACCTGAATGCACCAAACTAGGAAGCAAGGTCAAGAATCTGGAATAACCTGCGTAACAGGTCCAGGGTTATTTCTCACATGATCACTGTCTGCCATAGTGTCGAGATTATTCTACCCAAGGTCTAGACCAGGGGTTCTTAACTTGGGGTCTGTAAACTTTTTTGTTTTTTTTTTGTTTATGTTAATAGCTATATTTCAATATAATTGGTTTCCTTAATGATTCTATGTATTTTATTTGATGCATTTAAAAATATTATTCTAAGAGGCCCATAAGTATTTTATCAGATTGCCAAAGGGGTCCATGATACCCCCCCCAAAAAAAAACCTTCTGCTTTGGACTTGTTCACATATTTATACTGTCTCATTAGATAACCAGTTGTATCCTCAGTTGACTGTGATCCATCCCACTATATTTCTTCTTTCCTTAATCCCCTTCACTCAATCCAGTAGGCTGTCATAAATTAAGAGCCTTAACTCAGGTGCAATAAAATGTACACATAACAAAAGACTACTGCTTTAGCCCCATTAGCCTAGTCTAGTTCTTCTAGGGAAGTCTCTAAACATCCAAGAACAGCTATAAAGAGCTAGGACGATAATTGTTTCCAAAAGTCTAAGATTCAAATACATATTACCTTTAAGGTGACAAGAGAGGGATTGTCCCTTACTTTTCTAATTAGCAAGTAAATTTTCAAGATTATGGAGTTGGCATTTTAGCACGGAGAACTTGGCCCCAAGGGTCATGGGCACTTAGTATTGGAATATGAAGACAAGGAACAATTTCAGTTTCAGCAATATAAGAGATGATTTTGACAAGAGTCCAGGAACGGAATTCATCAGCAGTAAAATTTTGTTGACAAATTTTCAAGTAGCAATCTTGGTTTTACTCATAATGACAAGCAACTACATAAAGAGTCAGTAAATTATTTTAAATACTTTTAAAGGATGACTTCCCTTACTCTCTCTGTACTCTGGGGATGACTTCATTTTATTATCCATCCAGTAGCTTTTTCCCCACCTCCCATGTACATGTTATCTCTTCTATCAAAACAATGCGAAAGGAGTATCTCACTTTTGTATTTGTATCACCAACTCTTAGCACTAGGCTTGACCCACAGTAGTACTTAATTTTTTTTCATTCATTTATTATGTTTTCTATACCAATACCCAGGGTATTTAGTGGAATGAAGGGTATTTTCTAAAACTATCCTTCACAGTAGTTATATGGGTTCAGGTTGTGCTAATAGGGTTATGGTCTTGTATTTGATCCTGTTATTAGCTTGTTAATGAACTGATATGCACATTTAAGACTCCACTCACAGCAGGCATTGATAATATATGCCTTAATTTTTTTTTATAAAGAAACGAACAAAGCAAATCACTTGAAGCCAAAACTCCTCATCTTTAGAGGTACTTAAGGTGTTTGTCAAAACAATTATTAACACATAGTCAATGCCAAAAGTTTAGACATCAGAAAGAAAAATTTTAAAGCAGACTTATTTGGTTTACATTAACTCTTTAATTTTGAATATACAACTAAAGACCACTTTGAAAGACATAAGGGATTGCATGAGGCTATCACTGCTTTAGTAGATTACATTATGCTCTATAAAAATAAAAAACCTTTGGCCTAGCAAGAGTAATCTAAAAGGTTACTCAACCAACAAACTATATGTGTCATTGTTCTGTAGCTTGCCACTCAGCATATTAGATTAATTGCATTTACAGTATTTATCTACTATTCATTTAAACAGAAGAGCTAGTTTTTACAGACAACACACTAATTTATCCTGGTAATTGGAGTGCAGACGGATTTTTATCAGTGTGAACAATGAGAAAATTTAATTTAAAAAAGAAAAAAACCTCAGACAATTCAGTCATCTTTAGAAGTTATGAAAGCATTGCTTCATCTAAGGGCAAAGTAACATGCAATTACTCTACCTAGAAAACATCTAGTAGCAAACACAAAGAAGCATAGGTACATTTTAGATTATAATTAATCCTGTGAAAAATATATAGTTATAGAGAAAAAAATCAAGGTCAGAATATAATTGCGATATGCTTTTATTTTATTGATGCATTTTCCACTCAAGGTTCTTTAATTTTCACCATTATGTCAAACACAGAAAGAATTGAGAAAAAAACATAATTGTACCATGATTTCTCATTAACTGTTGGACAAATGCCAAGGCCTCCTTACTAAAAACAGAAATAAAAAGGGTAATTTTCTTAGCAAGCAACTTAGTTTCTGAGAATCAGATCCATTAATACAGACCCTTGAAAGATCCCAACTTCAACTTGTCAATCAAATAGATGACTAATGTGAAGAGATTTCTCCTAAGGCCACACCTTGAGAAAATAAAATAGCCTTTGGATAAGAGGAGTGGGTGATTGGTCACCCCTTTTTTGAATAATAAAAGATACTTTTTAAAGGGAAAATTTTAAAACTAGAGTAATTCTTGGCTGGAAAAAAGTGTTGAAATAAAAACTTAAGTCTTAAATGAATTCAAAGGGAAATTCTGAAATTATGCCATTTGATTATCTCGATTTCACAGATCTTTATGCTCAAAAGAAACTGATGATGAAAATTTTATTACCTTTGTATATAAGTATAGTTAAATGTGAAATCATCACTTCCAAAGTAAATAAATACAACACTGGTTTCCTTCCTTCTTTTTCTCTCCTCTTCCTTTATCTCTCTCTTCTCATCCCCAAAATGCCTAACTCCTTTTCAGCTTTGCCAAGAGGTTGAACAATCTTGATAAGTGAGTCACCTTATTTCCATCTCATGTATATAATCATCATGACCAATAGAGAAGATTTATAAGTTATTCTGTCAACAAATAGGTATAACTGTATAGGCAGCTAGATGGTGAAATTGAAAGAATGCAAGGCCTGAAGTCAGGAAGATCTGAATTCAAATCCAACCTCAGACACTTACTGGCTGTGTGACCCTGGACAAGTCTCTTAACCTCTGTTTGCCAGTTTCTTCAACTATAAAATGGGGATTAATAATAGCACCTACTTCTTAGGATTGTTGTGAGGACCAAATGAGATAACAATTGTAAAGCATTTAGACAATGCCTGGAACATACTGAGCACTATATAAATATTAGCTATTACTATTAGTGGAATTTCTTCTTTATTGCTTTTCTGAGATACTTCAAGTCAAGCTAAGAGAAAATTTTGACAGAATAACTAGAAAATTTTCTCAAATAAGGGAGGAAAAGGGTCAAAAGATAATCCACATAAAGAAGAGATAAGAGAATCAATTTCTACTATCTAAAAATATTCTATGTTGCTAGGAGAACTAGCTAATACAACTAAAGAAAATATCATGGTACAGGTTGATAGCCACATCCTCCAAGAAACTATACAAAAGCAAACAAATATATAAAACAAATGAATACAAGAACTAACAAGGAAATAAATACTATTTTTTATGTAAAATACATGAGGCATCAATTATAATCATTTATAAGTTTCTTTTAATGGTATGTTACCAAAGAAAAACCTACAATAGGCTAAAAATAAGAGTAATACTGTTTACTACTAACACTAAAATGGCTATTTGTAAAAGCATGGCAACTCATCAGAAGTCATCTATAACTGAAAAACATAAGCCCTAACAGAGACCATAGCTGTTTGATATTGTGGGAAGCAAAGATTCAAATTCCATCCCATTTCCCACCACAGATAGTAACAATTCATATTTACGTAGCATTCATAAGGAAAATACTTTTGTGAAGTAATAGAAGTATTATTATTCTCATTTTACTGAGGCTCTGAGAAGTTAAGTGACTTGCCCAGTTACATGACTAATAAGTATCTGAAGCTGGATGTGAAGCCAACTGCTATTGGCATTTTAAGATTTGCAAAGTGCTTTATGTTCATCATTTCAATTGATTCTCACAATAATGCTATTAAGCAAATGCTACAGATATTATTACCCCTTTTTACAGATGAGGAAACTGAGGCTGAGAAAGGTTAAGGGGTTTGCTCAGGGTTATGCAGCTAAAGTCTGAGTTAGGTTTCAAATCCTGATCTCCTGACCCCAATTTCAACATCTTATACCATGCTGCCTCTCAAAAGGCACAAAGAGATACATTCAGCTACATCAAGATATACAGTTCAAACTACCAAATATATGTCAAACATAATTTGTATATGCTATTATTTTAAATAAGATTTTATTTTCTCCATACTATGTTTGTAGAGTAGAATGAAACAAAGAGGTTCCTAAAAAAGCATTCCATATTTATAATGTACGTATCTTATTGACCCAATATCACTAAGCCTCCACTAAAAATACTAGTAAATTTGGAAGTGTTTTCATTAAATTCATCCTATGCATACACACACACAAAAACACACAGCTCAAAGTATTTAGGAGGGGGAAGAAAGGTCGAGATAACATAGAGATTAGATCATCTTTCACTAAGTAAGACCTGACTCTAGATTAAGGTTCATTTTTTAAAAATGAGATTGATAAAAAAAAATGCAAGCGATGTTCCTCTTAAGAAAGAAAACTAGAATTTAGTAACTACATCCAAAGAAGCTAAGCTGGCTACTTGGGAAGTAGCTAACCAAAAAAAAAAAGTCAGAAACAATGTACATGTTTTAGAGTAGTTTATAATTTTAGCTATAACAATATTTTCAGAAAAATATTTATATGAATCATTATTTACCTTTTTGCTAATGAATACATATAGTCATACACTTACAAATATTTCCATATTTCAAAATAAATCAACATCAATAAAATAGTAAATACAAGGATTTTCATGCTGTTTCTCAAAAAGTAACATTTAATAGGTATTCATTAAGTATACAAAATATGATAATACAGTAAGAGTATATCAACATCCTGGAGTTATACATTTAGTTCTATTTCCTTCACCTCACCAGCTCTAACATTCCAGGAAGCTTATAAATGATCCATGATAAAACCAAAATTACTTAATACAGTTGTAATTTTTTAAAAGGCTACAACATTCATGTTAAATAATCAATAATTCAGTTTTCAAAATAGCTACCACATCATCCTATAAATAAAGAACAAGGAGCAAAACTAACTCTAACAAAGGAAATGCTTTACCAAATCCTACTACCACAAAAGTTATAACAGCTAAGAGCAGGAAGAATTTAAGTTGGCACATCTGATGAATTAGAAAATTGTGTTATGAGTCAGATGTAAAAACTCTAGCTCAAATTTCATTTCTTCCACTAAGACTTTTATTAATGAGCAAATAAAAGCCCAGTTCACACTTAGCTGCTAAAAATGAAGGATACCTCTCACTACATAAAGCACATAAATTTATTTTAACATTCAAATATCTGGAATCTCGACCCCTAGCTGTGAGCTGTTAAACAGTAGAATCCATTACAAATTCATGCTATCTAATTTCCAGTCCCTCAGAGAATAAAGTCATTTCCCTCAAAAAGCTTACATTCTACTGAAGAGCAATGTCATGAAAGCTAAAAGAGAAGTTATCTAGGAGGACAGAATGACCTATACTGTCTAAAGCTGCAGGGAAAGGAACATAAACATAGCTAGTAAATACAAAGGAATTTAAGGAAGAAGAAAGAACACTAACAACAATGCAGTAAGGTGGATCAGGAAAAGATTCACAGAGAAGTGACTGCCTTACCTGATAGCACTGCATGAAGACTGGGATTCTGAGAGGGAGAAATGAAGAGAGATCATATAGAAGACATTGGGCATGACCTACTTATATTAAAGCTGGGAGTAGGAGATAGAATGTCAAGTTTGGGTAATAACTACTCTAATTTGGCTAGAATGAAAAGGAATAACATTAAATAAGTAAGGCATGGTAAGTCTAAGCCAGAATTTAGAAAATTTCAAAGGCCAGACTGAGGAGTTTCTGAGGAGCATAACAGTCAGACCCTGTGCCTATGGAAAATGATATTTTTTAGCAGTATGAGCGATGGTATAGAGAGTCTGGAAGCAGAGAAACCAATTAGAAGACTGAAGGATGATAAGGACCTAACACAGAGTAATGATAATTTAAGAGGAGAAAATCAGGGATAAAATGTCGTGGAGAGAAAATCTTTAAGATTTGGAAAATGTGTTAGCTACAATAGACGAGGGAGAAGAAAGAGTTAAGGATAGTATCAAGGATATAAAACTGCATCACCTAAAGAATGGTGTTGTTTTCCATAGAAATAGGAAAGTTTGAGGAAGAGGTAGGTTCAAGGAAAATAATGTTTCATTTAGGTCACGTTGAGTTTAATATGCCCAAAGAACATCCAGCATAAAGTTGGTAATACAGAACTAGAGTTGATCAGAAAAAACAGGGATGGATATATGGATGTGGAAATCATCTGAATAAAGAAGATAACTGAACCTTTAGAGTGAGGAAATCACAAAAGGAGAGAATACAGGCCCAAGAGCTTAAGGTAGCAGAGTTAAGACTAGAACTCAAGTCTCTCAACTTCATTTCAATTGTTCTTTTCAGTAAATCTGGTTATCTAATATTTTTATTTACTTTGAAAAATGCAATAATGCAATATTAGTGAAAAAGGAAGGAAGGACAAGGACTCTGGTGTCCTTAATCCTAATCCCATATTCCAGTCAAAACACACCATTGCAGTGCCTAAATTTCTGAAATTAGTCCATAATCACTCTCACGTTGTCATACATGAAGCATCTAAGTGATGTTGCTTTTAGGGATGAAAAAACCAAGGCTCAGAGAGTTTTCAGCAACCTAATATTCAGACAACTTCAAATGTTCATCTCTGACTCCATCTTTCTCAGGTCAGATATAACAGGGACTTTCACTGACCAAAGTTTCCTCAGAATCACCTGAACGGATAACCTCTGTTTACCTCAAAATTTCTGCTCAGACTTTATTTACCAAATACTTGTGTAATCTCAGGTATATCACTTACCTCTTGTGTACTCTGATTTCTACATTTATAAAAAGTAAGACAATATCTGAATTCTAATAACCTCAAAGACATATGAAAATTAGACAAGACAGGAAAGCATTTTGAAAAATACAAAGCCCTATAAAAATGTAAGTGATATTAAGGGAAATGTAACAGTAAAAATTATCAATGATGGTAAAAAGGCTAATTATCTCCCAGGTATTATATATCTAAAAACACTGTATCATTACTTACTTCGTGATATGTATCTTCCAGCTCTCCATCATATATCCAACGGTAAAGAAAATTCAAAACAGGATGCGATACCAAACTGAGAATATGTTGTACTAGGGATCTCATATATGGATCTCCTGTTTTAGTATAGGCATGGACTGCTGAAGCTAGTTCACCACCTTTCCTTCCTGGGAAAAAAAAAAAAAAAAAACATCAATTTTTAGAGATCAATACTGACCAATTTTAACATATATGCTAGAAAGTATGACTAAGACTGAGCAAAGAGAGAGAAAGATCACTTAATAATAGTTTTAATTTTGGCAAAAATTATGTAACTAAAGTCTCTTTTAATTTTCATAACTAAATTATGATTTTTCAATACTGCTTGAGCTATTTTTGGATGAAAAGTTATATTACCTTGAATTATTCACAAATAGTAAATTATTCCTAAAGAGACTAATCATGATTACATTTGATCAGAAGATAAAGCTCAAATCTTTTAAAACACAGACTCAACAAAAGTAAAGTTGTTAACAAATATTTAAATGAAGATATTCAAGGTGGCATTAAGATTCTTTGTCCTCTGCACACGAAGCATTGCAAATAATTTTTTGCCCATGCTGATGGTATGAAAATAACTTTAGGTTTTCATGAGAGTGCTCTTTAAGGATAACTCAAATTAATAATAATTAAAATTAGTTACTACTTTTTATAAGAAATCACTGATGTGAACATTTTAAGTTTGCTTAATACCTAAGAGACATTAAGAATTCGACACGTAATTGTACCAAACTTTTAAACTGTTTTAAGTTCCATTTAAAATATAAACAAAATTCAAAGATTTGTAAACTTTCTTAAAGTATGATACATTATTCTAATACCTATTTTTTTTATTATTTCTAAGTCAGGTAACTAGATTCCCCGACAGTTTAATTTTTCAAAATAAAAACATCAAATTCACAGTCTTTGCTTCTTCCCAGATGAAGAAAAACATAATAAATCTATTAATTTTAACATTCACATAAAGTGGAATTTCCAAGCATTTGGGGTTGATCAGAAAAATAAAAAGGTTATTTTTAAGCTAGTATTGGACTCCACAGAAAAAATGGAAAAATGTACCACAGTCATCTCTAAATATGTCTTTTTTTTCCTGTTTCCCCATTTCCTGTTCACAGAAAGGATTTAACCTCATAATATACATCTCTTCAGCTGAACTGAAATCAAAATGATGGAAAAAGGGAGTAATTTTCATTTTGGATATCTGTAGAAGTATAATCATATTTCTACATAGAAACAACCCTGATATTTCAAACTAAAACTTTATACTTACAAATCAGTGTTAGTCACAAAGCAACTACAGGAAAAAAAAACTTGGTTAAGCAACAAAAAAAAAAGGTTTTCATTAACATTAAAAGTTGTAGGCATCTTTTTTTTTAATTGTAAAACTATACTCCTGTTTCAACAGAATCTTTTTTTTTGCTAAGGATTTCTTTTTGCCATGTTGGTAAGTAGGTTTTCCTGTTGCTTTAAAAATATTTCCAACTCCATATAGTCAAATCCACTAATTTTCATTCATTCACTCTTTCAAATAAGCATTGTCCAATAACCAAGCGCTAGCTTGCACAATACTGCAGTAAGGAATAAAAAAAAAATGCAAAAGGAGAACAAAGAACTTGCCTTTCAGAATTTACAATTCAGTTAAGAAAAAAAAAAAAGCAAAACAATTTTTAAAACAGTTCTAGAACAACAGATAAGCTGTATGAAATACTATGTGGCAAAGTCCAAGAAGGCCTAAGGCCTAAGAAATTCCAAATAAAGAAAAATATATTTTGAGGTAATTAGAAGTTTTCATGGGGTAACAGGATCATAGATCCAGGGTTAAAAAGAAGCCATCTAGCCCAATGTCTTCACTTTACAAATGATTTAACTGAAACCCAATGAAAATAAATGCCTGGTCAAAAGTCATAAAATAGTAAGCATCAGAGGCTGGATCTGAATCCATAATCTCCTATTTCAGAGCCAATGCTCTTGAGCTGTGTCTTAGGTAATGCTAGATCATGGAAGAAGGCATTTCAGGCAGAGGAAAAAAAGTAGCAGAGGTTATGCCTGGGGACATTTTATGGTGAAGAGAAGCGAAGGATTATAAAAAAATGGGCTTGATTTGAGCATGGTGGCCCATATGTGGTCCCAGTTAGCAGGGAGGTTAAGTCTGGCATATTTCTTGAGTTCAGTAGTTCTGAGCTGATGGGCTATGCTAATTGGGTGGCCACATTAAGGTTAGCATTAATTGATAAGCTCCCAGGAGCAAGGGACCACCAGATTTACCTGAGGAGGGGGCAAAACAACCCAGGTCAGAAACAAAACAGGTCAAAGTTCCTGTGCCAATATGAGTGGAATACCACCTGCGATTAGTGATTTCACTTCCAGCCTAGGCAAGATGGGGAAAGGGAAGGAAGGAAGGAGTTAAGGAGGGTAAGAAGAAGGAAGGAAGGAAGGAAGGGAGGGAGGGAGGGAGGGAGAAAGGAAGGAATCTGTTATAGGTATTTAAGAGTATTTATACAATATTTAAGAGTTCTCAAAGTACTTTAAAATATCTCACTTAAAAGCAGAAGAATTAAATATTCAACATATAGCAAAATCTTCAGAGAATGAGGTGTTCTGATAAAGAAAAATTTAAGATTAAACTATACTACAGTTGTGAAAACACACTGTAGTCAGGAAAAGCAATAGTCAAAATGTCTATTAAATGAAGATACTGTATAGTTAATGTATGCTTTTCAAGTCAAAAATATATTTTTCAAATGAAAAATAAGGAATATTCACATTTGTAACTTGAGATAGGATTTTTTAGCACTTTAGTAGATTCTATTAACATTCACTCTTTTGTTTATCCTAGGGGTTACATTTTAAGTTACAGAATCAGTAAATACTACCCTATTCCTCACAGAAATTTCATAAACACCAAATTTAGTAACAAAAAAGTTAATGAGGCAACATTTCCTCTAATTATTTCTGATGAGTTCAACTGTACTTCTTTAAAAAAATAGGAATTTTTTATTATTAATTTTCTTATTAATTCTCTTAAATTACATTATGGACAAGGGATTAGTAAGGGGAAAGAAATAAAAGTTTGTGTTAACTTGCTCACTTTCCTACTAAAATAGAAATTAGACTCAAGTATACTAGATTCTTGAAGGTATTAAAATATGAAACTGCAATGGTTCCTTTCAGGTATAATCAATAAACAAACTATATATTAAACATCCATGTGCCAGGCACTGTGCTAAGTGTTCAGGATATAGACAAAATAAAAGTCCTTGTTCTCAAACAGTTTACATTCTAGTTTCATTAACTGAAGTTTACTACAACTACTTCAATAAACTGTTGAAAAATATGATTCAAGATAAATAAAAAGGCCAAAATGTTTATATACTATTCAAAAGATATAGCTATACATCATAAATGTTTGAAGACTGAGTTTCCCTATGTTCTACCTAGGCTTGAAATACAAGGCCTATTCATGGGTTGTATCACACTACTAATGGGAACAGAAGTCTTATCAGACTCTTAACTGGGCTAGCTAAGTGATCAACAAAGAAGAAAAAGAATAAAGATGAAAAAAAAATGATACAAAGCGCAGCCACTTCAACCTAACCTGGATAAACAAGTAGACAAATAGGAAAAATGGAAAATGAACAAAATGGAGACTTATTCTAACTTTCATCATTTCTTGGAGACATTTAACTGAAGTGAAATAACCGCCACAACATGGAGGCTGAAAAAGCTCAGAAATCCACCAAAGTACACATCCAAGAATAAACACAGGCAACCAAGGGCAACACTTAATTTAGAGTACAAACGTATCCACAAAACATTCCAGAAGATGATGATGACATCCTCCATGATTAAGAAGCATCACCTCATAAAAAAGCAAAACAGAACTAATGAAAAAATAAGAATATTGGTGATTTCCTTAATGAAAATGAGTGAGCCAAAGACACGATTTCAGAGGAGATTCCCTAAAGACTATATCTTGAAAGTCACAGAACTAACCATAATCACATTATGGTTACAGGGCAATGAAAGCGGTCCTACACAAAGTCCAAGTAAAAGGATTCCCTATTGATACTGAGATTCTCCAAATATTCCTCTTCAAAGATGACATATCAATTGCATCAAGCCCTAGATCTTTACAGGCCTGTCATGAAATCAATAGTAATGAAAGAGACTAAACTTTTCCATCCATGCTGGAAAAACAAAGCAGATGAAAAATGCCTAAGACTATGAAATGAAACTGTACACTAGTTTATCAACATGAAAATCTTGGACAGGCACTGCAGGTGGGTAACAAGGATCTAGGTCCTGAATAGGAAAAAAAGAGATCAGGTTGGAGAGCATTTGGGAAATGGCACAGTACTTTCAACGATCCCAAAATGCTCACTATCACAAATCTCTTTAATACCAATATTCTCTGGAAACTATTCTCCTGATAAATGTAGAATATTACAGTCTCAGAAGACTAAAAATAACAACTCAAGAGGCAATAGTAGCCATAAAACAGGCTGTAAAATGTTACTAACAATGACTTGCATGTAAGAAGTCACATAAAATATATTATCAATAATAAGTATTACCAAAAAGGGAATGAAAACAAAATATAAGAGATGAACAACCAAGTGGTACAACAGTACTCCTGACATACATAAAGTATAAGAGGAAAGTCTTCAGTACATCAGGATGATCTTTTATAAGGAACTAATAGAAAGAATAATTCTTGTGCAACAAAAATCATAAAAGAGGAAAAGATGTAAAGGTAATACCTATGACAATGAAATCACCAATTCAAAGTTCTAAAGTTCTTATGCAATAAAAATTATACAAGATGAAAAGATGTGGAGGGAATACCCATGACAATGAAATCACCGATCCAAAGTACAAAAATTCTTTAGTATACAAATTTGACTAAATCATGGGTATACACCTTGCAAAAAGATATAGATAATTACTTGATAAAATCCTCATTGAAATGCTTTTATAGCTAAATATAATTTTTCATTTCTTGATAACCAGGAATTTCTTAGAGTATTCTATTATACTATATTTTATGTTTGCATGTATAATTATAGTATTTATAAAGCCTTAGTCTTATAGATATCAACAAAAGGATGAAATGTCTTCTTGTCATACTCCATACTTAGACACCACAAGAACTCAGGATTGTTTGTATTAGACAAGCTCCTTGAGGGCAAACTTTTTTATATTCCCTATTACAATGCTTTGAGGAGAACTTAAAAGTAACAAGGAAAGTATGAAGGAGGTTTAGATGCAAAATAAAAGAATGTCAGGGAGAGTAACAGGGAAAAGTAGAAGAAATTAAGATTATTCAAACTGGAAAAGATAAGACTAATCTTTTCTATCTGATTTTATTTTATACTCCCTCATGCAATACTGAGAAGATTCTCAGGACTAGGAAGGTGATAGTTCTGCTCTATCCTGTGAGAGCTCGTTTTTTGTTCTGGATCTGTAATTTAATCTGTGCAAGAAACTTTCCTGCGGAAACTCCTTCCACAGATGCACCTTGGCCATTTATTTGTAATTTAAATGGTCTTACAAGCCTTACTGACTTTAAAGTGAAGCAAGTATGAGAAAAATATTTTCTAAGAAATGAAAAAAGACCTTGACAATGATCAACCAGTGCTGCAAGGGTCTTCAACCTTATTTTAGGATCGTATGTCCAGACTAGGAGACGACGAAGTGTTAAGCTGCTTTCAAGTCCCAAATTTACACCTTGATCATCCTCTAGCTGAAGCTGGGGAATAAAAGAGAGACAAAAATTAAGAACTAATATTTTTTAAAAATTAGTTAATGTGTTACACAATTTCCTGTTTTATTTAAATTGATTTTATGAAATCAATTCTTCTAATTTTAAAAAGTGATTAAAGATGTTTTTGATGTATGAGATGTACTGAACTTTTTTTGTTCACATCTATATTTACTGTTAAAAAAGGATGACTCTCTGGGAAGGGAAAGAGATTAAAAGTAAATATAAGTGAAAGTAAAACAAAAGAGATTATTTTTAAGGAAGAAAATGACAAAAGAAAGGGCTCAGTTTGGGGAAAGTTCACTAATCGTTTCAAGGCACAAAGAATCCATTAAATATAGGGAAATAGGACACCTTAACTAAGCCATAAGATTTCCTAAATGTGTTCCTAAAATGGAACTTTGCTTTCAGCTATGGGATATGCCAAAACTAGATGCTTTCTCCAGGCTACAGCGAAAAATTTTACCAATAAGATTTTTATTTTTAAAACAGGCTAACATAAAAATCTAATTTAAAATATTCTACCCAGCTACAATTATTATGCATTAGAAACACTAAATAATATGGAACTAAAAAAAATGTAAATGTCATTTTACCTGGGAGTGTAAAACAGAAAGCAGTCTATAGTATTCTTTAAGTTCTTGATGTAAGGCAGCACAAAAGCTCTGTATAGGAAAAAAAAAAAGTATAATAAATCTATTTGTAGGATAATTTTTAGAGCAGACTAGCATATTAATATATTTAATTACACAGAAGTCTTTGAAGAAACAGCATCTTGTGTTTTTCAGCTTAATTCATTCTTAAATTATATTAAATTTTATAATACATGGGATTCACGTTAGTTTAAATCTTCATTAAGATATGCCAAAACTCAAGACATAAAATTGTATCCACTTCCAAATATACAACTGATGGACTTAGAGCAGATTGAAGCTAATTATTTTTCTTTATTTTCCTTTCTTCCTTTTTTATTTTTATTTTTCGAACACCACTAATGCAAAAATTTGTTTTACATGGTTTTATGTGTATAATGGGTATCATAATTCTTAATATATCAATAAGTGGGAGAGGGGATAGAGGGAGAAAATTTGGAACTGAAAAAAAATTAAATTTCTAAATTATATAAAAAAAAGATATGCCATAAAATCACTTTCTTCTAAACTCCACCTCCAAGTTGGATTTCTTTAATTCTTCCTCTCCTCTCCACCCTTTCTCTTTCAAAGGTCTGGAGAATGTTGGATTTCCCATCTTTCCATCATTATCCTAGCAGAATCCCCAGGACTGCAGAAGCTGGCAGCACTGTCTGTATTATGAGTCAAGGGAAAACTGGACACAAGATTCACCATGCTCAAGGAGAACTTCTTGAACATACCATGAGTGGAAGAAAAGGATAACCAGCAACTAGGACCTATAAGTTACCCCTTCATCACCTGTGCTCCATAAACTTGAGCCCATTTTCCCCTGGACTTTATATATTCTTACAAGATATTTTGTAGGGAGGGATATTTTAGAACAACCTTTCTTACTAAACTACCTTAACAATACCCCTTTCTAAAAGTTACTTGAGGCTAGCTAAATTGATGTTCAACTATCTTGGGAGGAAGCACGCAAGTGGGCGTTCAAGACAATGTCATTAGAAAACAATCCCCAACTCCTCGTGGTACACCCTATAACCCTGATGGGAAGATGTATCCTTGCTCTGAACCCAAAGGGCTGTATGACACAAAAAAGGCTAAGAATCCCTGGTTTAGGTCTTCACAGCCTCTTACTTTGGCTGTTACAGCAGCCTTGCCTCCTAGTTGGTTTCTCTTCCTAAAGTTTCTCTCCAATCCAATCCATTCTCTATACAGATGCCAAAGAGTTTTCCTTAAGTGCAGATTTGAATATATCACTCTCCTACTCAATAAATTCCAGTAATCCCTCTAGGACTAAATATAAACTAGCTGGCTTTAAATCCTTCACAACCTAGTTCCAACCTATCATTCCAGTCCCATAATACATTATCCCTATCCCTATCCTACATTCCAGCCAAAAAAAGCACTGGACTTCTCTCTGTTCTTTACATAGGATACTCTTCCAACAGTCTTTACACTAGCTATCTCCAGTACCTGGGAGGAATTTCTTACTCATTTATATTAATAAAACTGCTCACTTCCAGTAAGATGTAGATTAAGACTTCTACACAAATTTTTTCCTGATCCCTTCAACTGCTAATGCCCTCTCTCCGTAACTTTGTTGTTATTGTTGTTCAGTCGTTTTTCATTCATGTCCAACTCTTTATGATCCCAAGATTCTGGAGTGCTTTGTCATTTCCTTCTCCAGCTCATTTTACAAACGAGGAACTGAGGCAAACAGGGGTAAGTAACTTGTCCAGGGGCCACACAGCTAGTAAGTGTCTGAGGCCGGATTCAAACTCATAAAGATGAATCTTCCTGATTCCAAGCCCAGGGCTCTATCCATTGTACCACCCAGCTGCAGTCTCTCCCTAATTAGTTTGTAGTTAACTACCTTGCATTTATTTCATACTCATGCAGTTATCCCTTCCACATCACAACTTGCCCTATCACAGTTTCAATATATCATGGGTCGGCATAAGAAATTAAATGGGAATTTTGAGGAAGTTTTGCAGAAGCCACAGATGACACACAAAGGCCAACAGACAACACAGAAAAAGTTTAGAAATTCAGAAATGCATAAAAATATATATATATATATATACACACACATATAGTATTATATAATACAACCCAAATATTATATTATACAAATATTATATAATACAACCCAAATTTTACAATAAGGTATTGAAAACACCCCATAAAAGAAAAAGAAAAAAGAAAAAGGGGCAGCTAGGTGGCACAGTGCATAGAGCTCCAGCTTTGGAGTCAGGAGGACTTGAGTTCAAATCTGGCCTCAGACACTTGACACTTAACTAGCTGTATGACCCTGGGCAAGTCACTTAACCCCAACTGCCTCACCAAAAAGCAAAAAAAAGAAAAAAAAAAGAAAGAAAAAAATTAGACTTCTTCTCTGGTATAAAGGGAGGGTCAAAAACTTTTATGCAGATTTTCCAGATCACAGAGAAGTCACACCCCTAAACCCCATGATGTGGAAGGGATAACTTAAACTATATATGTATGTGTTGTCTCTCTCTGATACAGCACAAATTTTTTAAGGATAAGAATTGTTTCATTTTTGTGTGTGCATATTCCCAGTGCCTTACATTGATTCTGGCACATCATAGGCACTTAATAAAGGTTTGTTGACTGAATGAAGATTGACTGTATTCCAGGCATGGAGATATACCTTACATGAATTCATGGAGGTAGGGGAAAGAAGGTCACATTCAAGGAATATCTATAGAGCAGTTTAGCTGAAACACAGAATGCATTAAAAGGAATATAATGGAATAAATAAGAAGCATAATTGGAACAAGCTGCCTTAAACAGTGGCTGAATTTATAATTCTTCCTAGTGGCAAAAGAGAACCCCTTAAGTTTTTAGCAAGATGAGTTATATAGTCAAATAATATGTATTAAGTCTGGAAAATAGCTGGATGAATAAATGAATGAAAAAGCATCTATTAAGTACTTACTATATGCAAAGCAATAGGCATATAAATAGAAAAGAAAGGCAATTCTGCTTTCAAGAAACTCACATATTAATTGGGGAAAAAATTAGTGTAAATAATGAATCCTCTGAAATAGCTACACATATTTGAATTTGTACTATCAAAGTTATAATTACGTAAAATATGATCACTGGTTCCAACCCAATAGAAATATGCAGTGTGAATTCGAATAAAGCCACCATTTCAGGAGATTTATTATTTGTACTAATTGGGACCTTGCTTTATAGAAGTGTATAATGGAACTATACAATAGAAAGGCCTAGTGATCCTTAGGGTACAACAGGATAGATGGTAATGCATGTTCTTTATTGTCATTTCCATTAGTGAAAGCACCTCTATTTCTGAAATTGAGTCACATGATGGTAATGGAAAGAGATTTTAAAAATGCCAAATAGAGGGGTCTATATTTGATCCAAAACAATAGAGCTTCCTGAAGAGGCATGTGACAGAGTCATCCTATGATTTAAGAATATCAATTTAGTAGCTAGGTGGAAGATGGATTACAACTGGAAAAGACTAGAGAAAGGGGAAACAAGAGCTGATGGAAGTATCAATTAGAGTGGTGGTAATGTGAACAGAGAAAAGATAATGGATAAAACATGTTGAAGAGGTAACATATATAAGAGCTGACAACTAAATGAATAATAACAGCTAACATTTATATAATGCTTACTATGTGCCAGGCATTGTGCTAAGTGGTTTACAATTTTTATCACATTTGATCCTCATAATAACCCTGAGAGGTAAATGCTATTATTAACCCCATTTTTCAGATAAGTAAATTGAGGCAAACAAGGTTAAGTGACTTGACCAAGTCACACAGTTAGTAACTGTCTAAGATCAGATATGAATTTAAGTTTAAATGACTCCAGGTCCAGCACTCTAGTCACTGTACCTCCTAGCTGCCCTAAAGAATGAATGAATGAATGAATGAATGAATGAATGAATACATGAAGTGAGAGACAGTAAGGCATGCTTTATACTTAGAGCACTTAACACTGTGCCTGGCACAAAGTAATCATTTAATAATGCTTGGTGACTAACTAATATGCTCACAATACTCTAACTCAATAAGTTAGAACAGCCTGAAGCTAACAAAATTAAATTTAGTAGGGATTGATATAAAGTTCTGAACTTGGATTCAAAACATCAACTGTACAAGAAAAAGGCTGAAATAGCTATTACTAAAAAAAAAAAAATCTATTCTTTTAAAAAATAAGTTTCAGTTAACTGGAGTTTCAATATTAATAGTGTGACATGGAAGCCAAAAAAAAGCTAATATACACATGGCCTACATTAACAAAACATTAACCTGCAAAAAAAAGGAGAAGAGTTTTACACTAGGTTCTTGTTTGGTCAGGCCTCTTCCAAAGTAACGTCAAATTCTGTTCACCATTTAGAACAGACATTGATAAGCTGAACGATAGAGGCCAATCAGAATGGTGAAAGAATTTGAAAAACATGTCATATAAAAATGAGTTGGCAGAAGTAGTGATGGAAAATAAAAGCCTAATTTAGGGCAGAAGAGAACGGAGAAAGACAGAGAACATAACATACTTTAATCACTTGTAAGATTGTAAGGTAGAAAAGGGTTTAAATTTATTCTATTTGACCCAGAAGCTAGAATCAGGAGTTATAGGGAAAAAAGTTACAGGAAGATAGATTTTAGTTAAAAATAAAGAAAATTTCCTAAAAATGAAAACTATCCTAAAATGGTATGCCCTAAGTTGGTATGAATTTTAGATGCATTTAATTCCTTGTCACATTGTAAGCTCTAAACCTCTGTATAAACATCAGGTATTTTAATTTTATACATCAGTAATTATCATATGGGAGGTACATTTATATATGTATATATGTTATTATACAACAGATGCTTACCAAATATTTGTCAAATGAAATGACAATCTTTGAAACACCTGAAATCTTAATAGATGCTTAAAATGTTTTCTGTAGAAGGCAAGCATTTCCACTGAAGAATTGAAAACCTATTCCAACAGTACACAGTGGTTCAGGGCCCATTATTCTAAACCTCTGTAAAGCAATATAATACTAAGTACTGTGGCAATGGTCAATAAATGTATGATGATAATGATGACAGGATGATTCTTCTGGATTAATCTCCACAAAAGTCCTACTCTAATGCCTCATCATGGTGTGGAAGGGATTCTGGGTTCTAAAAGACTACTGTGTAACTTCTGTCAGGTTCTACCAAGATGGAAAGTACTCCAGTACAGGACCAGCCACAGACCGTATCAACTTTCTGACAACTAGCTAAGTATGGCAAGCTGTCCACTAAAGGATGAGTTTTTTTGGCTATGGTGACTCATAACACACAAAAGTACTAAATGAGCCTCAGTCTTCTGTGGTCTCTCCTACTTCCACAGTATAGTTGACAAGGTAGAAAAAGGAACAAAAAGTGATAAGAATCAGTTTTTCAACTATCTAAATGATTAATTTAAATCCTGGTACTTCATCTTCTCAGTTGATTATCTGACTATATATGGACAGATGATTTTAAAATAATCTCCATTTTGGTAAGCAGTTGCTTCCAGTCTATTAAAATAAGAGTCAATTTAAATGGTCACTTTTTTTGTGAAGCCATTTGAGGCTTGCCTTTTTTTAAATTTTGCTTTCAGTGCATTTTCTGACTCTTCTTTAAAAAACCATTTCTGATATACAGGTGGAAGGTAGAATTACACAAGATAAGAGAGGTAAGAGACAGTATTCAACAGGGGAGAAAATACCCAAACCAATGAGATCAAATTAGTCCATCCAAGTCTCTCGTGGTAGATTACTGAACTGAACTAAAAAAAAGAAGCTAGATGACATTCATTAAATTTTATGCATATTATCCAGTACATTTTCAAGGATGACCAATATGTAAAAAAAAGTCTCAAAAGCTAATATTCTGTGCAAATTTAAGAATACTAGTTTGACAATTAATCATCACATTACCTTTAAAAAATAAAAATCCCTCTCTTCCTACGGTCTTAGGGAAAAAACAAACACTTCTAAAAAATCAACTAAAAGACACTCCTGATCTGACTGGTAACTAATCTCAGAAGTTTTAAAAACATAGACAATGTGAGTATACTGATTTTCTGATAAAACTACCATTACTGACACAATACTTACTTCCAAGGAATGAAGTAAAGAGTTGGGAGTCTAGATCTGAAACTTAACTTCAGTATTTACTAGCTATTGAACACAAATAACTTCAACATCTTTAAGCCTCAGTTTCTTCCCATGTAACATGGAGATGATGCTACTTGTCCTATCTGCCCCCCAAGTGTTTTGTAAACTCTCTAGCATTATATCAGTCATAGTTGAATACTATAAATATTAAAGTTTTGCAACAGCCATTCTCCATGCCTGAAATGCACTCCCTTGTTCACATACACCTCACCCAACCCATCTCTTCCTTCAGTCTACAGCTCAGACATCACCTTTTGCACTAAGCCTCTCCTAATCCTTTCAACAGCTTGTGACCTCTCCAACAATTACCTTGTATTTATTTTGTATATATTCATATACATTATCTCTTCTGAGGAAAATGGAAGGTTCTTAAGAACAGGGGTTATCTGTATTTCTAGTACCTAGCATGGGTGCCTAGAACAGAGTAGGCACTTAAAAAATGTTTCCAGACTGATGGATTGCAAGCACCTCTGACTTTATCAGTATGGAGATTCCCATCAGAGAAACAAGTATAATCCCCTCAAGACCAACAGCGTCTCGGCATCTGTGTCATCCACTGGTGGCCAACCCTCTGGTAATCAGCCTCTCCCAGGTCCTCCAATAAAAACCACCCTGTCTTTGGATCAACGTTTGCAGCCCTACTTGTTTGGAAGGATCTGCAAGGCTTGAGTTCTGGTGTCACAGCCTTCTAGAATCCAGGGTCACTGCAGGCCATGAGGCTGAATTGAAGTAGGACTCAGAGTGGAGAATACTATTGCATAATAAAGATATGCTGGGTTATAACATATTGCTAAATGTATTTGAGGATAAAAGTTCTCCAGAGAAACGAAAAACTAATTTCTCCTGCCTTAGCTCAATGAGGCTGCTATATAAAAATGAAAAATTTCCAACTCTCAGGAAGCATTTTCTTTTCAAATAATAGGAATAAAATCAAGGTTACTGGGGATAAAGCTTGACTAAAGTATTTATGGGCTTCTTTACAATATTATACAGTTTCCTTTCTAGTGATCAGATATTACAAAGAAATTATTTAAAATAGCAAAAAAATATAAAAGCTAAACTTAGAGTATAAAACCTCTGGACTGGAAATGAGAAGATTAGGAGTACCTTTCTCATCTATTAGCCATGCGACCTTGGGTAACACACTTAACCTCTCTAAAGCTCCATTTCTTTATTTGCAGAATAAGGAAAACAACATTTCCCCTGTCTACTTCACAGAATTGTTCAGAGGATCAAAAGTTAGAACAGCATTCTGAAAGCTGTAATAAAATTAAATCTTTCACACAGGTCTGTTTAATTTTTTTCATTAAGCTATCATTGTGTTTCTCTTGTTTTGTATCTAACACATGGTTCAAATACACCTGTGACCTAAAAAAAAAAAAAAGCAGGACTGAATTAGGAAGATTTAAACTACAATAATTTACAATGAAATTATCAAGAGTACAATGCAATCTCCCTATAGTAAGTAGTAACAGAAACTCATAGAATCATAAAATCACAGAATGTTAGAGCTAGGAAAGACACAAAATCATCTAATCCAAGTCCTTATATTATAAATGAGGAAAATTAATCCCATACAGATTCAATAAAATACCCAGTTACACTACTAATCAATAGCAAAACAACTCATCTACAATATTTTGATTCTTTTCTAATTTGAGGCAATTTCAATGCACAAACAGCAATTTCAAAATAAAACTAATGACACTAAACTAATTAATGAATTGTCCTAAAAATTCCTTCTCTATTTAGTTGACATTTACAAATCAATCTGGGTAGCCATTGTGTACATTAAATGTATTAAATATATAATACTCAAAAGGCAAATTTAGTCTTCTTTTCTACTTCACTTCTTTGGGCCTCAATTTCTTCATCTGAAAATTGAAGGAGTTGGACTAGATGATTTCTAAGGTCCCTTCCATCTCTAAAATTCAATGATTTTGCTTCCCCAATTTTCCAAGAGCACTTGTCATGATATTTTCTTTTCCCCTATCATATTCCACCTTTTATCATACTTACCTGTTACATAGCTCACTCCCTCCCCTTCTCACAATTAGATTATAAACCACTTGAGGACAAAGAATTTGTCTGTTCTCATCTTTATATCCTTCTAGGTAAAACAGTGGACAGAGTACTAGACCCAGAGTCAGAAAGTTCTGAGTTCAAATATAGCCTTGAACACTTACTAGCTGTGTGACCATGGGCAACTGACTTAACCTCTATCTACCTCAGTTTTCTTAATTACAAATAATAATAGCATCAGTCTCACAGGATTTTTTGTGAGAATCAAATGAGCTAATTTGTGTAAATGGCTTAGCATAATATAGCAAGTATTTAATAAATACTTGTTAGCTCTCTCTCATACCTACCACAGTTTGCTGACTTGAATTTCTTGAATGAGAAAAAGATGAATGTCACTTTTTTGCTCAATACATGTATAAATCAAAATGTTCACTTAAGACACAGAATGAATAGACTAGCCCCAGCTCAGATTTTTTTAAATTCATGGTTCTGATATTTAATACAAGCAAAACCTACACATGTGACCCTGCATTTCATTTACCTATTGTATCAAAAATAGTTTTTTTAAGAAATACTGATTTTGAATCAAATTAAGTCTTTTCCTTGTCATAGTGGGAAATTAGGGGGAGGAAGCACTTCTCAAAGTGAAAGAAACCAAAGAAGTATTTATATTTGTAATAAACATACCTGACCTACAAGTCCAAATGCTCGATCTAAACTCCTCTGGTCGGTGTATTTTCTAATTTTATTATGCAGCCATCCTAACTCAGCAAGTCTTATTGTCGTATCTCTCAAAGATCTGGTTAGGTTTGCCTAAAAATACATACCAGTAGTTAACAATTAAAAATCTATGTTTAAAAACTAGAATTTTAAAAATCATATTTCTCAAGTATTAATGCCAACAATTTTTTAATGGCAATCTAAAGGAGGAATAAATTGCTTCAACTAGTTAAAAACTAAAATTAGTGAATACTAATTAATTACTAATTAGTGAATCATCCTTAAAAATGTAAATAAACGTATCAGTAGACACAAGACCAAGAATAAGTAGTTTAAAGACAGTGATAAAACAGCCCCAAAGGTTGACTTTAAAAGATTTCATTCTCAAACAATATTAGAAAAGATTGTGAACTACACACTTTTCCCCCTTCTTACTCTTGCTCAATAAATATTTTTTGAATGAATTTCTCTGTAACTCTACAACTAGTGTGCAATCCATTCTTCAGTCATCCCCCTAAGGACCTGGCAACCTGTACGTAATGTACACTTACTTCTTCTCCACCTGGCCCCAAGTCCATTTAGCTGGTTTATGTGATTAAAGTCGACACAGTCAATTTTTAAAAGGAAGGATGAAATACTGGGCTGAAAGTGACATCTTCCCTTCTTTATTTATTGGAAAATATAAACCAATTCTATCTGTGCCTCAAATGTAATCTCAAACCAGGAGCAAAGACAATAACATAAGAAACAACATAAGTCAATTTTGTGGCATTGGTACTCAAAGTTGAAAGGTGGAGTTGCACTAGTGAGAAGTAAAATAGGAGACCAAGTACTCAACTAAACAAAAAACTACTTCAAACTAGTCATTATAGTCAAACTGACTTTGAATAGTGTCTTGAGCAGTCACAAAAACAAAGGCAAGTAAATTTCTAAGATCAGCAGTCTCAATCCACTGCCTGAATCCCACATTTCAAAAAAGGATAAGGGACAAAGGCTACTATGAGCATGGGCACCATCACATCAATTTCTGTAAGTCACTTTTTCCCTAGTCCCCAAAATATATTACACAATCCCAAAGCCAGGCCCCCAGGCATTTTTCCTTTTTGAATATTGCAATATATGTAACTATACCTTTCCTTCAACTTTATAGCAATTTTCAGAATTGCTCATTTTGATGTATTTGCCATCTATTCCCTGGAAGACGTACAAAATATCTCTTACAAGGGCTGCTTCAGTTATTTCTATAGCACCTAAAACAGAACAATGTTAAAGTATATTTAAAAGCAGAGTTACTTCATTTTAAGAAAAAAAATCAAACTTTAAATTATATCTGATAAGAAAGTTCTGTCTATAGAGGGTACGAAAAAAAAAGAAAATGGGCTTAAATGAAAAAGAAGAAATAGGGTTAACAAAAATGAACTTTATGAGAGAAGGAAATCCTAGAAACTGAGGAAAGAGTTTCCAAGGAAGATCATGGAATTGCTTCCTAAAGATCTTTTTAAATTAAACAGGAAAAAAAAAATAGAATGAATGTTTATTCTACCAGTATAGTTTCCAGGAAATACAGGGAGGGAGGAAAGAATTTAAAAACTTTTTGGACATAAATACCAAAATATTTGCAGCAGCATTTCTGTGGTAGCTAGAAATCTGAAAACAAAGTAGGTGCCCATCAATAGAAAAAAAGCTAAATTGTGACGTAATTGAATATTACTGCAATATAAATAACAGCAAATATAAGAAATTCAGAAAAACAAAAGACTTCTACAAGAGAAGACTTTTGCAAACTTAAAGAAGGCAAAACAAGAACAGTATCAACAATGATTATAACAAAAAAAAAAAAAGAAAACTGAAGAGCAGTGGAACTCAAGATTCAATACAATGACTTGGTCCCTAATGTTTTTGGAAGCTAATATGTAGGTCCCAGAGAAGAAATGATAAACTATGCTTCCCTCCTGGGGAACTAGTTATGGAATTGTTACATGGGTATGGTCACTGGGTTTGTAAACAATTAACTTTTTCTTTGCCACAAAGCACTGACTTATTGATGTTAGTATATATCAGGAAATGAGGGTGCTATAAAAGACAAAAGGCATCAATGAAACTTTCTCTTTTTTAAGATGATGTCCTTCAAGTTTTAAAGTGTCAAAAGCTGAGAATAATCAATGGTGGAGAAGCTGAGAAAAGGCAACTACATAAATGTACTGTTGGTGGAACTGTGAATTATCCAACCATTCCAAAAAGTAACTCACAATTATGCTAAGACAAAGACTAAAATGTCCATACCCTTCAACACTAAGATCCAACTGTTTGCCATAAAATTCCAAAGCTCAAAGACAGAAAGGCCCCCTGTATACCAAAATATGATATCCCAGTTTTTGTAATAGCCAAGAACTGGAAAGAAGAATATTATACTTTTCTCTCACCATCCCCCATCCTGGAATGCTATCCCCCTTTACCTTTACTTCCTGGAATCTTTCAAGGCTCAATTCAAATCTCACCTTCTGCAAGAGGCCTTTCCTTGTCCCCTCTTCCTCCCAACCCCCACTGCTAATGACTTCCATGTGAAATTATCTCCTATTTACACTCTGTGTGTGTGTGTGTGTGTGTGTGCGCACACACACGCATGTAGTTGTTAACAAGTTGTTTCATCCAGTAGAATGTCCTCCTTGAAGTATCAGGTTTTTGCCTTTCTCCAGTATTTAGTTCAGTGGCTGGTACACAGCAAATACTTAATAGATGCTTATTGATTAAGGAAGGAGAAGAGGGATGCAGTTAAGTAAAGATCCAAAAAGAGAAGAACAGAAGTGATATTATCATTATAGTGGAAAAAAGGAAGCTCAAATAAAGAACAAAATTACTGCTCAGGGTAGACAGGAAGCTGTTACCATAAAGAAAAAAAAATTTCTGACCTCTCTTTTGCTTCAATTTTTCTCTTGCCAAGTTGAATAATATTAGGCCTGGAAAGGTCAAGTCAAATATAGCTACCACAGAGTGGAAACTGAAAATAAGTAAGGAGACAAAGGAATGCCCTCAAAGAGCTCAAGTCACAAGACACAAATCTGAGGGTTTTAGTACACTAAAAGATTAAAAGTAGAGTATACTATAAGTTAACAGTGCAATATAGCAGCCAATGTGCTCTTAGGCTACATCAAGAGAGGCATCATATCAAACTATGGATATGATAGCTACATTGTATTCTACCTTGGTTAGATGTTTTTGATGTTACATTTTATGAATTTTATCAACAAACTAGGTAGCACACAAAAGAAGGAAAACAGAATTTGCAAAGAGAAAAACTTAGGCTTGATGTAAGGAAAATCTTCCTAAGAACTAGAAATAGGCTGTCTGGGGGCATAGTGGGTCCCATCACTAGAGATCTTCAAGCAAAAGTAAGGAGTAAAAAAACTTTTATTAAGTTGTGGTAGAATGGATTCATGTACAGGTCCATGATGAACTGTAACAGCCTCTGCAACCTCCTTTGCTAAGATATAGTAATCCTATGAAAGGTACACCAAATGTAAGACAACTAAAAGGTCTGCAATTCTTATCAATGCAATGATAAACCATGAGTTCAGAGGGCTAAAAAAGAAACACGCCACTTAAATCCTGCCAGAGAAATGATGGGCTTAGAATGCAGAATGGGACAAACATTTTTGGACAAAGCAAGTGTGGGAACTTATTTGGCTTCATTACTAATATGTTAAGAATGATTTTATTTTTCAGGGTTTTTTAAGAAATTGTTTAAAGAAGAAGATGACAATGGGAAAAAGAGTTAATATTCAGAAAATAAATAAATAAATAAATGAATAAAAGTGAATGAATAATTTTTTTAAAGGCTAGAATTCCTGGAATAGGGGGAAAAAAGTAGCGAAAGCTAAAAGCAAAAATAATTTGAATGAAAAAAAGATTAAAGAAATGACAGAAATGTCAATTCCAGTAGGGGAAAATAACCTAAAACTCTCATGTGTCTAACAAGACATGAGACTGGAATGGCAGAAACATAATGTTAACATATTGGCAAATATTCTTATTTGACTAAAAAAAAAAGGTAATAAACATGGAAGAAAATATCCAAAGTAGCCAAAAAAAAAATCACACAAAAAATTAAAAGGTCATTTAATCTGGCATTCTAACTTTTTGGTTTAAAAATCACTTCAGGAAAGGAAAATTCCAGGAACCATCTATCTGTTCCTTATAGCTGGTAGAAATAAAAGACTCTTAGGATAAGCACCCTTTCAAAAAAGTAATTATTAAGCATTTACTATACACTAGGTGCTAGGAATACAGAGGAAAAAGTAAAAGAGCCCACTAGCCAGGAGAGACAAAATGTAAATACAGGTATATACAAAATAAACATAAGATAACTTGGGAAAACACTAGAATTTGATGGGATTAAGAGAGGCCCCACACAGGATGTGATCACTGAGTTAAATTTTGAAGCAAAGTCATAATTCTAAGACGTAAAGGTGAGAGGAAAATTCATTCTCAGCATATGAACAGATAGCATAAAGATATAGAGATATGAAATTAAGTGTCATGTTTGGGCAATAGTATAGTCAGTTTGGATGGACCACCAAAGTGAGGGAAAGAGAAAAATACATAAGAAGGTAATTTGTGGCCAGGATGTAGAGGGCTTTAAAGGCCAAAAGGGTTCATACTGGATCACAGAAATAATGAGGAGCCAGTATATTAAGGATATTAAGTATAGGAATCAGTAACTGAAATGGTTCCTGTACTTTAGAAAAATCACTTTGGCAGCCATATGAAGTAGAGCTTGAGGAAAGACTTGATGCAATTAGGAAGGCTGTTGAAATAGTTGTAGAAGAAAGTAAATGAGTTAATAACTCAGCACACCAAGACACAGGACATAAGAGTAGTAGCTATGTGAATGAAAAGAAAGGGCCAGATATAAGAGATATTATGGAGGTAGAAACAATAAGATCTGGCACTTACTGGCTATGTGGGGTGAGTGACAATAAGGAGGCAAGAATGACACCAAGGCTATGAACTAAGGTAGTCACTATTCCTTGAAAATAAACAAGAAAGTTTTTTTTTTAAAAAAGGTATGTTTGAGAGAGTAAGGATAATGAACTCTGTTTTTAACATTTTGAGTTTGAAACATCTACAAGACAGTCAATCTGTATGTTTGACAGGCAGTCAGTGATGTGGGAATGGCAATAAGGATATTAGGTCTTATTATATTGATCTGGAAGATATAAAGATCTGAATCCTTCTGAACCATTCTCCATGTTATCTATTTGAACCGGCCATTTCATTCAAGAAGAAAGAAAGTAGAGATGCAATCAACAATTCTTGGAGCTTGGGTATGACAGAGAAGGAAGAAATAACAAGACCTAACCATCACCTTTGTTAAAAATTCCACAGTCCGTGAATATGCCATCTCACTTCAGTTTGGAGCCAAGAGATAAGGGAACAGAACTTCACAGCCCCTTATCCAAAGCAGCAGTGAAGGAAGTACAGACATCAGCATTATACCTAAAGCACATCATAAAATGTATCACTGGTCTGGTACTTAGAAAACATCTGGCCCAGCCTCTTCCTTTGATCGATGACAAATATAATGTCCAGAGCGGTTAAAATACTTGCCCAAGGTCAAAGGGGTAGTTAGGGGCTACACTGGTTCAAGAACATAGGTCTCTTGAATCAACATTCAGTGCTCTTTCCATCATACAGCCCTCAAAATAGACCTGAGATTCTGGCTGGGAACCTTAACAAAACACTGGCATTGGGAAGACTCTTCATTCGTACAATAAAGATTTATGGTCATATGATTATAGAGGGCTCTAAGACAGCACCAAGGGCCAGGGTCTCTCTAAATTCTCTCATTCTCCTCCCTACACTTACTCTATACTCAAGCTAACATGGACTGCTTGCCAAGCCCTGTATATTTCCTGCCCTCTCCTACCTCTGGACCTTTGTCACACTATTCTCTCCCTTGGGGGTAGCATGTCCTCCCCTCCAAGAGCTGAAATCTCATCCACATTCTTTAAAAGTTAGCTAAAATGCTGCCCTCTCCTCCATGAAGCCAAATTGGATGCCCTCAATGGATCACAGTCTTTCCAACTTTATACCTGATCTACACTTTGGAAATACCTTTCTTATGAACTCATGTGACTTTTTTTTAATAATAACATCAAAGAGTTTGATGTAGTGGAAATTGCTGGGATTGGAATAAAAATTTCTTGGTTCATGTCCCAAATCTGATCAAATCTTGATGAAGATTTTTTTTCCTACTAGAACCACTCATGAAATGGCATAAAACACGTTTAGGGGCGGCAATCTGAATGAGTCAAAATGTACCCACATTTTTCCTTGAAATATATGATATAAAACATACTTATATCTGTCTTATTTGTGTATGCAAGGATCATGTCTTTTCTATTCTATCTCCTTTCAGCTTCGAGACAGTACTCTGCACATAGGCATTTAGTAAAAGATGGTTAAATGATTAAGGGAGAGCTAGAATAAGAAGCAGAGTGGGCAGAGTAGTCTTCAAGCTAGAGATCCTATAGCCAAGGGGCAGTTTACATAAAAATGGGGTTTCCAATTATCATAATTCCTGTGATTGAAGCCAAGGTCAGGGTCCAGGATATCAGGCCAAATTAAGAGGACATGGGCAAGGTTTTTAGTCTGAGTAGGAAGGTTACTTTCAGAATTCAGAAGTCGAAGCTGAACAAGAAGGCACAGACAGAAGCAGAGTCTGAGCATTTAGACAAAGATCTGAGTTTAAATTTCAAATACTGTAAGAGGTAATAGGTAAGAGAATGGGAAAAGATCTAGATCTCCAAATCCAGAAAAAAGCAAAACAGCAGCAAGGTATGATTGCTGATTCTAAGGTGTGGATTGTGTGACCTCTACTCTGATTTTCAAGCAATCTTCCTAGAGTGGGCAGATAAAGGACAGCAGATCAAGGAAGGATTCTTATAGGCACCAGTGATTTTTCAAAACAGCGTTAGTTTCTCTGAATCCTCAAATTTCTAACTGGCACACTATACCCTTACATTCTAGACAATTCCAAGTAATACCTGGAGGATTCTCATGGTCTAAAGGTTAGTCTCTGAGAAATACACATTTCATCCATTTTTCCACTTCTAATATCACCACATTTATGATTCAGTAATGATCTGCACCACCATGATTTAGCAATTTATTGCAGGTTTAGAAAAATTATAGCAATATATCCTTACTCACCACTTGTATCTGCGTCTCTTCTTAATCTAGTCACATTACGAGAAACAGTGTTTGGGAGGCCTTTTGAGGTAGCAGTTTGTAAGGAAGGCTGATTTGCAGTTAATGTCCATGCAAGACGTGACCCCAACTGCTGTCGAAAGCAATCTCCTACTCCTGTGGTTTGATAAGATTGTCTAAAAAAGATGAAAACACATTTTAACTTACAATTAACCAATAAATGTATTGAAAAGTTAGGAGTAAAATTCTAAAAAATAATTAGTGTAAAATAGGAAATAAATTTAATTTCTAGATTAATACAGTTGATCTAAGACCCAAAGACAGCCCAAAATCAGCTGTTCAAAAGTAAGCCCTAGGATTTAACTTCCTTGGCATTCTCCAAGTTGAAGAACAAGGAGGGGACACAACTTTGATGAGATTCCCAGCCTAAGACCAAACCACCCACCAGTACTGAATCCTAAACATAAGCTCTATGAGAGGAGCGAATGTCTTATCTCAGTATCTTCCCCAGCAACTAACACAACACGTTGTCCATATTAGGTGCATAATAAATCATTGCTGAAATAATATTCTGATTTTCAGCCACATATTAAACATGCCAGATTATCTCATGCACAAAGAGCGAGCAGTTATTTATTTACTTTAAAAAGAGAAATATATTCTGTACCTATATGTGAAAATCATGTAGCTACAAATCATGTCGACATTTGTCACCTTTTGCACCTTTGTAGTTTACCGTACCACTTATTTGTCACTATCACTCCTTTGCCTGTGTTCACATACAGAAAAAAATAAGAATATGGCAAAGCTATTACTATCATATGCCTGTCTAGCACTTAGCACAGTGCCTGGCACATAGTAGGAACTTAAATGTTTACTGACTATCTCAGGCATCTGTTTGAGAGGTTCTGAAGTTCTTTTTATTTTTAATTTTCAGTCTGAACTTAACACCCAGAAAATTCATTTCCCTATACATGAACACAAAAAGAAGACTCAGAGTGAAACCATTTTTCTTTTCATAATGCTTAATTTAAAAAATGTATTATAAATTCTACATATGATTTTCAAAATTGCCCTCCTTCTCTGTGTTTTCTAATTAATTTTCATAAGGACATTTTAAAAAAATATTTCAGTAGTCCTTTTTCTTTTTGCTATCACTAATACTAACCCTTATCTCCCCTCCCAATTAAGAAACAAGGGGGAAAAAACTTTTGAGTAAATAAGGTCGGCCAAGGAAAATGAATCCACACAGTGGACATATCCAAAAAGAAGCATCTTTCTGCATTATGTATCCATCACTTCTCTGTCAGGAGGTGGATGTTTCATCATACATCATCTGACAACATGGTTGGTCATTGCTTTGATCAATTTAAGAGTTGTTTATTTTATTTTTTTTAACATGTTGCTAAGCTTGTATAAATTGTCCTCCTAGTTCTGGTCACCATCTTGCATAGGATTTCTAATTCATATTGTACAGGATTCTCTGAAATTATCTCTTTCATCATTTCTTACAATGCAATAAAATTCCATCAAATTCGTATGCCAAAATGTAGCCATTATTCAATCATCAAAGAGGCAATCTAAGGCCTAATCTCATAAATTCTAGTTCTTTGCTTTATTTTCTTTCTTTCTAACATCTTCAGGATGAGGGAGAGAGTCTCTTAACTTCCTCCTCAACCTCCTTATTTCTCTGTTGAGCGTGTGAGTGTGTGCGTGCGTGTGTGTGTGCGTATGTATGTGCGTGTGCGTGTGTGTGTGTCTGAGGTTCATGTGATGACTGTTCCCCTAACTCTTTCTTCCATGCCTATATACTCTTCTTCTCACATACCCAATTACGGGAATGAACAGGTTCTACTCAATTCTTTATCACTCCTTCATATACCCTAGGTTTTGCATATTTCAATGTTTCTCTTAGTTTCTGTTTTCCATTTATCCTCCCTTCTTTTTCCCCTTTAAAAACCCTCAGAACAGAACCACTCCAACTCGAGGACCTGCTTTTCTTATTTAACACCCTCAATACTCTTTAAAGACTTTAAGGTTCTGAAGGGCAACTTACTTCTTCTTATATCTATATTAGAATAGTAGTACTATATCAGCATAAAGTTCCTTCCTACTGCTCAAATAATTTACATTTCTAGCTTTCTTGGGACTTCTATTTGCATTTCAAAATACCTATTCAGTTTTGGTGCTTTCATCAAAGCTAGAAAATCCTCTATAACATTAAAGATTCATTTTTCCCCAGTTTTATTCAGCTATGCAGGGTAACTTATACTTAGTTGTAAGGCTGAATCTTCAGTCTTACAAAACTCAAAACCTTGGATTCCTCCTTTTATTCTTGACCTTTACTCCGAATTCACACACTGTAAGTGGAAATTGAAGAAAAAAAAAACCATAAAAACAGGCTGACAACCATTTACACTGCACAATCTCACCTGAATTCACATTTCAACAAAGCAATGCTATTCTATGCCCCTAATCACCATTACCTTTCCACCCACCAAAACTTTTCATCCCCCTTAAAGCCTCCCCATACCACCCCACCCTCTCAGCTAAAAACCATATCTCATACTTCACTGAAAAATAAGAGGCCATTCACTGAGCGCCCCATTCCATCATAGTCAACTCACATTCATGCCCTCTGTCTGTGTACATACACCTTCTAACTTCTCTAACAATGATAAAGTTCTTGGAAGTTACACGTTTCATTTTCCCATATAGGAATGTAAACTCCTCTTCTACTCATCTCCTATCTCTCAGAAATCTTCCCCCACTCTCCTCTTCCAGTCTCCTCTCTGATGAAGAGGTGTACCTTCTCCTTGCCGAGGCATAATCTTCCCTATGTGCCCTCTATCCCATTCCATCCCATCTTCTCCGGCAGATTACCTACTTCCTCTACCATCCCCACTTTCTCTCTAATCTTCAATCTCTCCCTACCTACTGGTTTCTTCGCTAATGCCTACAAACATATCTTTGTCTCTCCTGGCACTGAAAAACCCTAACTTAATTCAGTTATCCCAACTAACTATCATCCTATCATTCTTTACCTGCCCTATCCTTCTCAGCTAAACTCTTTGATATCCTTGGCATCTACAACTACCTCCACTTATCCATCTCAATTCTAAATCTTCTGTACTCTGGCTTCTGATTACTTATTCAAATGAAATTGCTCTCTACAAAGTTATTAATTATGTCTTAATTACCAAATCTAATGTCCTGTTCTCATTCCTTATTCTTCATCTCTCTGGGATCTCCGACAAATCAGATCACTTCCTTTTCCTAGATACTCTCACCTCTCCAGGTTTTCATGACATTGCTCTCTTCTAAATACTCTTCTCTTCTCCCTATATCTTTTGATGATACCATCAGCTACCAAGGGTTCAATTTTCTTTTCTATGAAGATGATACCAACATCTAAATAGCCAATCCTAACCTTTCTCCTGACCTCTAACATCACCAAATGCTTTTTTACACATCTCAAACTGGATAACTTAATATACCTCTCAATTCAGTATATTCAAAACACAACTTATATTTCCCTCAAAACTTCACCTCTTCCAGGGCAGTGAGGTGGCACAGTGGATCAAGTATCAGCCTTAGAATCAGGAGGACCTGAGTTCAAATATGGCCTCAGTCACTTACTAGCTATGCGACCCTAGGCAAATCTCTAACCCTGTTTGCCTCAGTTTTCTCATTTTAAAATGAGCTGGAGAAGGAAATGGCAAACCACTCCAGGATCTTTGCAAGAAAAACCACGAGGAGTCGGATACAACTGAAGAACAACAATATACTTAGAGTCTAGCTGAAGCATGTCAGATTCCGTATCAGCCCTTTATTTTAACTCTGCGTGAACCTTACTATTTCAAGTGTCCCATGTACATAACATATTGTTAGATTCTGGTTTCTAATCCATTTTGCCATCCTCTTCAGTTCTATGAGTTAGTTCTTCCCATTCCCATTCACATGATTACTGTGCATTCAGCCTCCTCCCTATTTTCTTCTATTTATCCTTCTTTATCTCTCCCTCTCTCTCTCTCTCTCTCTCTCTCTCTCTCTCTCTCTCTCTCTCTCTCTCTCTCTC